>NW_012267283.1:291837-299428 GCF_000151885.1 Dipodomys ordii | reverse complement strand
GAGCTGAGGGACAGCGCCCAGGCCCAGAGTGCAGGCCCCACGACCAACCAAAAAATAAATAAATAAATAAAAATTTGCCGGGCGCCATGGCTCAAGCCTGTAATCTTAGCTACAGGCTGAGGTCTGAGGATCAAGGTTCAAGGCCAGTCCTGGGAGAAAAGTCCAAACCACTAGAAAACTGAAGTGGCGCTGTGGCTCAAGCGGTAGAACACTTGCCTTGAGCTGAAGAGCCTAGGGACAGCGCCTAAGCCCAGAGTTCAAGCCCCACGACCGACAAAAAAATAAAAATTTTTGCTGAGAATCTTCAAGTTTATAGAACATACTATGAACACCCTCTGCTGGTCTAATTGTAGCAAGCTGCATGACACAAATAAAATTGCTGACAAAAGAATAATAAAAGACGAATGATCAATGTAAATTAACATATCTGTAGACTTGGTGTTCCACAGGAGACTTGACTATGGGTCAAATGTAAAACTAAACTAGCTATGATCTTACTGTAACAGTTAAAAAGAATAATAACCAACAAATTGTACATCTTAATTCTTTGTGTTATTAGAACAGGATACTTACATTTTTATTTTCATTTTGACTGTTCATATATGATTTTTAGAAGCATGTTATCTGTCCTAAATAGACTTTTCTTAGTTTTCAGTTGTATACACATGTGCTCCTACATGCTGAGGATAAACATGTTAGTTTTTCATCTTGTTAATTTGTTTTTCATCTGAACCATTATAACTCAATGGTAAAAAGAAGAGCTTAAAGACAAAAGGCAGTGTTAACCAGTGTCAGTCCTTTTAGCTCGTAAATCATCTATGATTATTTGAAGAAACAGAAATGTGGTTATAGCTCATAAGCTATCCATTAACTAGGGTTTTGTTTGTTTGATTTGGTTTTTTACAATAAAGGTTAAATATCCCTTATCTGAACGGCTTAGTACCACAAGTATTTTGGACTTTTTCAGATTTTTGAATATCTGCATATACATGAGATATTTTGGGATGGACCTGTGACTGAACATAGTTCATTTATATTTCACATACACCTTATAAGCACAGAAAAATGACTGCTTTATACAATATTTTGCCAGATGGGGTGCAAGTGCCTATAATCCCAACTACTCAGGAGGCTAAGATCTGAGGATTATGATTCAAAGCCAGACAGAGCAGAAGAGTCTTACCACCAGAAAATCAGAGTGGCACTGTGGCTCAAAAGTAATAGAGCACCAGCCTTGAGCAAAAAAGCTCAGGAACAGAACACAGGCCCTGAGTTCAAGCCCATGACTGACAAGAGTGTGTGTGTGTGTGTGTGTGTGTGTGTCTGTGTGTGTGTGTGTGTGTGTGTCTGTGTGTATCTATGAAGCTTTAATCTGTCCTAATTACAACTTACAAACTAAAACACTTATTCAGACTTCTAATTTCTAGCACTAGCTCTCAGTTGAACTAACCCTGACAACAAACATAATAGTAAATTTGGGACAAATATTTTGGTTGTTTGTTTTGTTTTGTTTTTTGTTTTTAAGACAGGTTCTTGTTCAGGCTCACAATCCTCCTGCAAGACCATACTCAGATGCACCAAGTATTTAAAATGTATTATCTGAAACCATTGGAGGCTAACAAAAATCAGACAGAAAGTGCAACTGCTAAGGCAGACACCGGCGGCACACGCCTGTAATCCTAGCTACTCAGAAGGCTGAGATCTGAGGATCATGGTTCAAAGCCAGCCCCCAAGCAGGAGACTCTGATCTCCAATAAACCACTCAAAAAACCAGAAGTGGCACTGTGGTTCAAATGGTATAGCACTCACTTTGAGCTAAAGAGCTCAGGGACAGTGCCCAGGCCCAGAGTTCAAGCCCTACGACTGACCAAAAAAAAAAAAAGAAAAGAAAAAAGAAACTGCAACTGCTGAGATTTAGGAATTTGTAATGTTTTGCCTGAACTACGCCCAGAACAGGCCAGAGAGCCTTGCTTTACTACCTTAGGTATCAGAGGTCAGCGTCAAGAGCTTAAAAGTATAGCCAAAACATTAGAAGAAAGACATAAGAGAGATAGAAGGAATGGATATGAAATTTAACTCTAGTGTCTTTCCATTGTAAAGCTCCACATATATGGAGGGAGTATTTCAGCTGCTGTATGACACAAAGAACGTAAGAGTTTGGAAGCTGAGTTGTGACTTGCTATGTGCTGGAATAAGAATCACATTTCAGAAGAAAACGGAACCTAATGTCTCCATGATGTATTAGTCATGTCTAGTATCCAATAACAAAGCATTAGTTATAGAAAGAACAAAGTCTGACCCATGGGCAAAACAAACCCTCCATCAACTCAGAGATGACCTCCATGGTGTAATTATCAGTTAAGGACTTAAACTCAACTAGTAAAAATATGTTCAAGGACTTAAGAAAAATAGACATATAATAAATAAAAGGAGCATTTTAGAAGCATAGTATTGACTCCAGAAAATAGCCAAATGGAAATTCAAAAGCTAAAAATAACTGAAACAAGATGTTCCCTGTACTGAATTAACAGCAGATTGGAACTGGCAGAACAGTCAGTAAAGTCCAAATTAGAATATTAGGAATTATCCAATCTAAAGCACAGAGAAAGTACTGAAGCACATAAGTAAATAAGCTGAGCTTATGGGCCAATGGCAAGTAATTTATGCATAACTTCCATCCTAAAACAAACAAACAAAAAAAAAGGTAAGCCTCAAAAATAATAGAATTTTACTTTTTTTTTTTTTTTGCCAGTTCTAGCACTTTAACTCAGGGCCTAGGCACTGTCCCAGAGCTTCTTTTGCTAAAGGCTAGCACTTATACCACTTGAGCCATAGCACCACTTCCAGCTTTTTCTGTGTATGTGGTACTGAGGAATCGAACCCAGGGCTTCATGCATGCTAGGCAAGCACTCTACCACTAGGCCACATTCCCAGCCCAGAACTGTACAATACTGCATGAAAATTTCCCAAACATAGTGCAAGGCTTACAGGTCAAAATGCCTCTAGAAACCACATACAAGAAAATCACTGAGGCATGTCCTAGGCAAATTTTGTTGTTGTTGTTGGTGGTGGTGGTGGTGGTCAGGGGACCTGAACTCTGGGCCTGGGCACTGTCCCTCAGCTCTTCAGCTCAAGGCTAGCCTCTACCCCTTGAGCCACAGAGCCATTTCCGGCTTTTTTTTTTTGCTTATGTGGTGCTGAGGAATCAAACCCAGGTCCTCATGCATGCAAAGCAAGCACTCTACCACTGAGCCACATTCCCAGCTCCCTAGGAAAATTTTGAAAGCAGCAAGAGAAAAAGAATGTATTATATCTAGAATAAGAATGCTACCAATAAGAAAATGAAAAGACAAGGCTGGGAGAAAATCTTAAGCACATGGACTTACATCCAGACGTAAAACAAAGCAACCTGATAAATAAAGAGACCCTGACAAGCTGGGCACTGGTGGCTCATGCCTATAATCCTAGATACTAAGGAGGCTGAGATCTGAGAATCATGGTTCAAAGCCAGCCCTGGCAAGAAAGTTCATGAGATTCTTCTCTCCAATAAACCACTCAGAAAACCAGAAGCGGCACTGTGGCTCAAGTGGTAGAGTGCTAGCCTTGAGCTGAAGAGCTGAGGGACAGCACCCAGGCCCAGAGTTCAGGCCCTAAGACTGGACCCCCCCACCCAAAAAAAAAAAAAAGACTGATACTACTGCTCTACATGTATGGCAATCTGAAGGGAATATAAACCATTTGGTCCCTTTAATAAAGGGTTGGCACTGACTATACCGTAACAGCTCCATTCCTCAATAGTTATCCAAGAAAAATAAAACATTTATCTACAGAAATACTTATAAACAGCTTAATTCACAATGTTCCAAACTCAGACAATCCTAAAAGCCCACTAAGAGAATAATGAATAAACTGATATATACATACAATGAAATACTACTCCACAATAACAAAGAATAAACCATTAATCCATGCATAATACAAGGAATCTCATAGACAGTGTAGTAAAAGGAAATAGACACAAACCAATATACTTTATGATTCCATCTATAGGAAGTTTAAGACAAAACTAAGATTAAAAACAAAAGTTAGGCCAGGGACTAGTGGTTCATGCTTAACTACTAAAAAGCTAATGCTAACTACTCAATAGGCTGAGATTAAGGATCACAGTTCAAAACTAGCCAAGATAAAGTAAATTGGAAAACTAAAAAAGGAAGGGAAGGGAAAGGGAGGGTGAGGAGTAGAGGGGAGGGGAGGGCAAGGCAAGAAAGTCAAGGAGACTCATCTCCAATTAACCACCAAAAAGTTGAAAGCAGAGTTATGGCTCAAGTGGTAGAACACTATCCTTGAGTAAAAGAAACTCGGACAGCACCCAGGCCCTCAGTTCAAGCCCCAGGACTGACACATACACAAACAAAAAGTAAAGTTCAAGTACCAGTAATTCACAACTGTAATCTCAGCTACTCAGGTTCAAGTACCAGTAATCACAACTGTAATCTCAGCTACTCAGATTTAAGAATCACTGTTCAAAGCTACATGGGACAAAAAAAGTCTGAGAGACTCTTATCTCAAATTAACCACCAAAAAGTCAGAAGAGGTATAGTTCAAGCAGCAGAGCACCAGCCATGAGTAAAAAAGCCCAGGCCCTGAACACACACACACACACACACACACACACACACACACACACTTTTACCTATAATCCTTACTTAAGAGAGTAAGATCTTAGAATCTTGGTTTGAAGCCAACCTCTGGGGACAAATCTGACTCATTTCCAAAAATCTAGCAAAACACTGGAACTAGCAGAGAATGGCTCAAGTGGTAAATTGCCAGCTATGACCAGAAAAACAAAAAACAAAAAAACAAGAACATAGGGCTCTAAATTTAATCCCTAGTACAAAAAAAAGGAACATAATATATCAGAACAGGAACAACTTAAAACAATGTGATAATGGAGCAAACCTAAAAATTAAATAGGAGTTCAGACTTGATTCAGTTAGAGGTCTGCAAGTGTTCGAGCAGGAACTATTTACGAAGTGGGATATAATACTTTCAAAGTTTTACTTTTATAAAATGTTTTAAAATTAATTCCTTGGGCTGGGAAGGTGGCTCAGTGGCAGAGTGCTTGCCTTGCATGCCTGAGTCCCTGGGTTCGATTCCTCAGCACCACATAAGCAAAAAGAAAAAAAAAAGCCGGAAGTGGCGCTGTGGCTCAAGTGGTAGAGTGCTAGCCTTGAGCTGAAGAGCTGAGGGACAGCACCCAGGCCCAGAGTTCAGGCCCCACAACCGGACACAAAAAAAAAAAAAAAAAAACATCCACACTGTTTTCTGCAGCAATCAAAAAGAGCACTATACATAACTGGGAGGTCTTTTTCAAATAAAAAAAAGGAAAGCAATATTTATGCATGAGAGGAACCCATTTTTGGAAAAAGAATGTCCCTCCATTGGTACATATAGATGGTTTATGTGTATGTACAAATATTAGTGTGTATATATACAGACATTTATATGCAAACAGGAAAAAGCAAGAGAGGCTATGTCCCAGAAGGTTAAGTTCATGACCTATGAGGGGACAAGGTGGGGGATGACTGGAGGGACAAACTGAATTCATGTTTCCTTTTCACAATTTCATAATGCTAACTTTCCAATAATTATTCTCTTTTTTTAACCTTCTCTCCTTCCATTCACCTCCCTTCCCCCCCATCCTTTTTTTTGCCAGTCGTGGCTTGAACTCAGAACCTGGTCACTGTCCCTGAGCTTCTTTTGCTCAAGACTAACTATCACTTGAGCCACAGTGCTATTTCCAGCTTTTTCTGTTTATGTGGTGCTGAGGAATTGAACCCAGGGCCTCATGCATGCAAGACAAACACTCTACCACTGAGCCACCTTCCCAGCCCTTTTTAAAAGTTCTTATTGGAGCCTGTAATCCTATCTACTCAGGAGGCTGAGATCTGAGGATCACAGTTCAAAGCCAACCTAGGCAGGAAAGTCTGTGAGACTCTTATCTTCAATTAACCACCAGAAAACCAGAAGTGGTGCTCTGGCTCAAGTGGTAGAGCACTCCCCTTAAGCTGAAGAGCTGAGGGATAGCACCCAAGCCCAGAGTTCAAGCCCCACAAACAACAACAATAAAAGAGTTCCAATTGGAAATAACTAACACTGATAATGTTTTCCTAACACTGGAAATGATTCTGAGGGTACACATCAAATTCCAACTCCAAATTTCTGATGCAACTTCAATTAAAAAAAAATGAGGCTTGAGAACTCTACAAGACATGTAGCTGCAAGGTGGAAGCTGGTCACCATTGAATAGCACAGAGTGTGCGTTCACACACAGCTGATGCAGATCATGGAAACTTTGCAAAAGTGCCATGCATTTGTAGTTAAGAGTATAATGTAGATTGCTTAGTCTTGTAATCCTCTCACTTTTGGAGTAGAGAAAGCTATGTACAGAGTTGGCTCTACAAAATGAATTGTTTAGTCTTGGGAAAGAAGTAGGAGGCACCATGAATATGCTTCCCTCATATATTTCATGTTTTGTTTTGTTTTTGGTCCGGTCGTGGGGCCTGAACTCTGGGCCTGGGCGCTGTCCCTCAGCTCTTCAGCTCAAGGCTAGCGCTCTACCACTTGAGCCACAGCGCCACCTCCGGCTTTTTCTTTTTGCTTATGTGGTGCTGAGGAATCGAACCCAGGGCCTCAGGGATGCAAGGCAAGCACTCTACCACTGAGCCACCTTCCCAGCCCCACATATTTCATGTTTTGATGTTCATCTTACCTCATCTTTCTACCTCCACCCGCCCATCCCTATCATTTTTCTCTTAAACAGGATCTCTCTAGGTATCCCAGGCTAGGCTGGAAATCTTAATCTTTCTGTCAGCTTCTAGAGTAGAATTACAAGTGTGTACCACCACCCCTAGTTTTCAATTTTTTCTTGATTTGAACATTTAGTTGCAAAAGAAATAAATGACAGGTAGGCATGCTGGTGAATCCCTGTAGTCTCAGCATTCAGGAGTCTGAGACAGGAGGATTGGGAGTAGAGTTACCTAGTGAGACTGTCTGTAAGAAAAGAAAAGAGAGGGCTGGGAAGGTGGCTCAGTGGTAGAGTGCTTGCCTAGCATGCATGAAGTCCTGGATTTAATTCCTCAGCACCACATAAACAGACAAAGCTGGAAATAGCACTGTGGCTCAAGTGATAGTTAGTCTTGAGCAAAAGAAGCTCAGGGACAGTGACCAGGTTCTGAGTTCAAGCCACGACTGGCAAAAAAAAGGATGGGGGGGAAGGGAGGTGAATGGAAGGAGAGAAGGTTAAAAAAAGAGAATAATTATTGGAAAGTTAGCATTATGAAATTGTGAAAAGGAAACATGAATTCAGTTTGTCCCTCCAGTCATCCCCCACCTTGTCCCCTCATAGGTCATGAACTTAACCTTCTGGGACATAGCCTCTCTTGCTTTTTCCTGTTTGCATATAAATGTCTGTATATATACACACTAATATTTGTACATACACATAAACCATCTATATGTACCAATGGAGGGACATTCTTTTTCCAAAAATGGGTTCCTCTCATGCATAAATATTGCTTTCCTTTTTTTT
>NW_012267283.1:280374-291787 GCF_000151885.1 Dipodomys ordii | reverse complement strand
AAGCAGAAAAAGCCAGAAGTTGTGCTGTGGCTCAAGTGGAAGAGCACTAGCCTGAGCTGAATAGCTGAGGGACAGCGCCCAGGCCCAGAGTTCAGGCCCACGACCGACCGACAGACAGACAGACAGACAGACAGACACACACACACACAAACAAAAACAAAAAATTGGGACTGGTAATATTAAAGATGTTACATATATGAGACAATATTGGACCAATTTCAAATTTGGGAGTTTGTTTTACTATTTATTTTTACATACTATAGTAACTGACTTCTACCATATATTCTCTGAGTCAAATACATGTACTGTATGGGTGGAAAAGTTCTCAATAATACAGAAATTCGAACATTTGTTACCTTGTCCTGAAGGGTTTGCTGCCATATTCCGTTCTTCTGCTTCAGTTATGTTCAGTGGCAAATGATCAGCACTTTATAGTCATCTGTAAAAGAGACATGTGTAAAAGACACATACAGGATATAGTTGTCAAGAACAGCGAGCCTACTTGCAGTTTCTTAATTGCTTCATAAAGACACATTCCAAAAGCAGACTTAAGTCACAAATCTAAACTTAACAAGTGTCTCAAGCATTTTCTTTTTTTTGCCGGTCCTGGAACTTGAACTCAGAAGTCCTGGGCACTGTCCTTGAGCCTCTCTAGCTCAAGGCTAGCAGTCTACCACTGAGCCACTTCCAGCTTTTTCTGTTTATGTGGTACTGAGGAATGGAACCCAGAGTTTCATGCATGCTAGGCAATCCTCTACCACCAAGCCACCTTCCCAGCGCCCTCAAGCATTTTCTTGAGAGTCACTTTTTCTACTTACAGCTGTGCCTCTATCACTTGAGTCATACCTCTAGTTCTCACTTTTTAAAAAATTGTATTCTTAAGGTATTTTACAGAGGAGTTACCGTTTGATAAGTCAGGCAATGCGTCCTTTTTTTTTTTTTTTGGTCCGTTGTAGGACTTGGAACTCAGGGCCTAGGTGCTGTCCCTGAGCTTTCTCACTTACCACTTTGAGCCACAGTGCCACTTCCAGTTTTCTGGCGGCTCACTGGAAATAGGAGTCTCGTGGATTGGCTTTAAACTGTGATCTTCTGCTCAGAACTCAGCCTCCTGGGTAACTAGGATTACAGGCATGAGCCACTGGCAACTAGCTTATGAGTACATTTGTTGGGGTTTTTTTTTGTCAATCATGGGGCTTGAACTCTGGGCCTGAGTGCTGGCCCTCAGCTCTTTAGCTCAAGGCTAGTGCTCTACCACTTGAGCCATAGCACCACTTCTGGTTTTCTGATGGATAATTGGGGAAAGTCTCACAGAGTTTCCTGCCCGGGCTGGCTTTGAACCGAATTACTCAGATCTCAGCCTCCTGAGTAGCTAGGATTACAGGCGTGAGCCACGGGTGCCAGGCCTTGGTACATTTCTTTTTAGACAATGTCACCCCTTCTTTCCTTCCTTTGTTTTCCCCCAGTTTCCCCTTCCTCCACTCTTAAAAAATGTGTTTTAAATAGTTATACAAAGCAGTTTCAATGCTGTAAGTCAGGTTGTAAGTATAGTGCATCTCGTTCCTTGCCACCCCTTCTGCTGTTTTCTCCCATCTCTTTCCTCAAGTTAAGTAGTCAGTTCCCACTTTTTGCTAGTTAACTGGAGGTAAGAATCTCTCAGATTTGTGCTGGCTTTTAACCTCAGATCTCAGCCTTCAGTGTAGCAAGGATTATAGGCAAGAGCTACCAGCATCCAGCAAACATTGTTTATTCTTTTTTTTCCACCCCCCCTTCCAGTCCTGGGGCTTGAACTCAGGGCTTGGGTGCTGTCCCTGAGCTTCTCTGGCTCAAGGCTAGTACTTTACCACTTGAGCCACAGCGCCACTTCCAGCTTTTTCTGTGTATGTGGTACTGAGGAATCGAACCCAGGGCCTCATGCATGTGAGGCAAGCACTCTACCACTGAGCCACCTTCCCAGCCCACATTGTTTATTCTTGAAGGCAGGACTACTAACATTTAGAAATACTCTCTTTAATATACATCACTAGGTTGCATCTACCAAATATTACCAAATATACTAACCCACTGACAGCCTCCACAGGACCACAATGCTAGAAAGTAAAATCACTCATCTATAGTGCTTCTGCTTCCCTAGCTGTTACCAGCAACTACTGTATTCTCTGAAAGCTAGAAAGAAAAATAAGCCTACCATTTATCAAATACCTATTCTGCGATATATACCGTTACTTGCTTGAAATTGGTTATTTTATTTATGACCACTTTACACGTGTGGAGGCTGTCACAGGGCTAGTAAGTATAATTCTGGGCTGCTCCCTTCCAACATCAGCGTTTTTATACTAGGCCCTAGGTAGATTCCTAAATAATTAGACCTTACTTCTACTTTCAAGGAACACAGAGTTCGGGGGGTGGGGTGGGGGAGAAGTCTTATCCAAGCAACCATACCAAAACAGCTTATTAAGAGGTGTGCACAAAGCCGGTGTAGTGGCTCACGTTTACAACTAGCAGTCCAGAGGAAGGAGGATTGCAAGTTGGAGGCGAGCCTGGGCTACGCAGTGAGTGAGACCCGGTCTCAAACAGGTGTGAACAGTGCTTTCGGAGAACGGATGCTACTGGAGTGATGCGTTGATGCCTGCAGGAGAGGCCGGGAAAGGTAGAGGCCGGAGGCCCGAGGCTGGCTCCGTACAGGAATCGCGGATGGTCTCCTGCGGCTGAAGCACAAGGGAAGCGGAGCTGGGTTAGGACGGGCGGGCCTCGCAGCCGTGTGGCTATGGTAACGTGAGGCGGGGGTGTGAGAGGCCGGCACGGGTCCCGGCCCCCGACGGAGCGCAGCCCCGGCGCTGGTGGCTTCGCCAGCGAGGCTGGTGGAGGAGGCCGCTTCTCGGAGGCAACAAAGATAGCGAGCCAACCGCATGTCCACACGCCTCCATTCCCTGGCGCTGCCGGGCTGTCCTACTTACCGGGGACGCCAGGATGCCCGGGAAACGTCGCTGTCGCCCCGCGGCTGTCAAGGGGGGCGCGACCACTCAGAGCCAGGGAAACCACAGCGCCGTTCACGACTACAACCTTCCCGCCCGCGCTGCGCTTCCGCCTCCTGGCTGACGTAGGCCCAGGAGAGCGGAAGTCCCGCCTACCGTGGAAACCCAACAGACCCGACTCCGCAGCGATTCACATTTTAATGGCTGCCTCCGTGCAGACGTGTTTCCCTTCCAAAGAGTGACAGTCGAAGAGGCTCATGGGAGATGCAGGCAGCCCGTTGGGGCGGGGCCGCGGGCGGGGCGGCTAGGCAGGGGCGGGGCGGGCAATAGTTGGGTCCGTAGCACCGCGAGGGGTTGTTTAGGACCAGCCCCCGCGTGGCAGGACTTGGAACCGTGCGAAGCCGCCTCAGCTGAGCTGTAGAAGGAGGCTAGTTCGCTCTCAGTCTTTCACAGCCGCGTCGGATTGCGTGTCTAAGCACACACACAACGTCCAGGGATATTTTGGCTCCATCGGTTTGAAAGCACGTGAAGTTGTTTTGAGTTTTGTTTTCTTTTTCACTGCTGTGAAATAAATCTGGGTATTAAAAGTGAGGGTGCCATCTCTTAAAACACCAAGACGGTACCAGCAGAATCAAGGGATGCATTCCAGCACAAGCAATCTACACGTTTCCCTGAAATGTGCATTGATAGGTGTCACTTGTTCCATGGTCGGTAACACCTTTAGGTATATTTTCTAGAACTTGAACACGTTATTAGTGATTGACGTTTACGCAGGATGAATATCTATGATGCATCATTTTGCATGCATCGGTAACAATGAAATTTCAACTCCAAGCATTGATGGACTCTATAACAATCATCTGTTGAGGGCCTTCTACTTGCTAGATGCTTGCAGATTATCAACTCAGGCCCTGTCACTCCTGGGAAATGCTGTTATGCTTATGTCAAGTGGTAAGCTGAGATTCAATAAATGTTGGCTATTGATTTTATGAACAATGAAACATTTGTGTTGTACTGGCTATCTTGGCACTTGATCAGTAGGCCAGCCAACACATATGTGGACTCTGCCTACCTAGGAAAGTGCATGACAAAAGAGGTGCAAATGACAGACCCAGACTCATAAGGAAATGCCAGACAGCAGTTTGTGAATCTCTTCTTCATAAAGCAATTCCTGAAGGTATTTACTGACCTTCAATATCCAAAGAAATAGTTGATGATAGACCCCAGTTTCCAACTGAAATCACCCTAGCCCCTTTGGGCATTTTGTAATAAAATAGTAATGGGAACTGCTTTAGGCTAGAGTCTTTAAAATCAAATATGTAGAAATTTGAGACACTTACTATACTAGCTGCTTAGTTCTGTGTAACAAATTGCCCTGAAAGCTAGTCATTTAAAATAGTAAACCTTTATTATCTTACATTTCCTGATAGGGTAGGAATCTAAGCAGCATAGATGAGTGATTGTGACTAAGGATCTTTGCTGAGGCTGCAGTCAAGGTACTGGCTGGGGCATCAGTCATCTGAAAGCTTGACTGGGAGTAAAGAACTGCTTGTAAGTTCACTTACATGGCTGATTGCAGGAGGCTTTTGTTCTATACCATGAAGGTCTTTTCACAGTTGCTTATGACATGGCTGGTAGCTTACATCCTGACTTCTAGGAAGAAAGACACTATGTTGTTCCAGCTGGTCTTGAATTGTTGGGCTCAACTGATCCTCCTTCAGTAGCTGAGACTACAATGTGTACACTGGGACTACAATATGTACTCACAAATTTCTAATCTACAGAAACTGGGCAAGATAATATGTGTTGTTTTAAGCTACTAAATTTGGGGATAACTCATTGTATTTCAATATGTAGCTAATCCAAGAGGATCAACAAGAAGCCTTTCCTCCCTATCTGTCCTGCTACCTTCTAGAGCAGGTCTCTGGCCATTGTTTGGTTTTGGGGTTTTTTTAGGTCCGGTCATGGGGCCTGAACTCTGGGCCTGGGTGCTGTCCCTCAGCTCTCCAGCGCTCTACCACTTGAGCCACAGCGCCACTTCCGGCTTTTTCCTTTTTGCTTATGTGGTGCTGAGGAATTGAACCCAGGGCCTCATGCATGCAAGGCAAGTGCTCTACCACTGAGCCACCTTCCCAGCCCTTCTCTGGCCATTGTTAACCCCAAGGATGAACTAATTCAGGGAGATGGTTGGTTTCCTTTTGGTTATATCTCTACATGAGCAATGATCTTCTCCAGAAAGAAGGGCTTGGTAAAATGATGACATACTAAAGCTTCGCATTAGTATGTCAATAGATGGCAGCAGAGAGAAGAGAATAATGTACCACAACTAGCTGCCTCCATAACCGGAGTGAGAGCTTTTACACTGCACTGAAAAGTTTGGAACTACCTTGTGGGTGCTGGCAACAATGGAACTCCCTCCCTGATCCTATATTATGTTTATGTCTGGTTACCCCCTCGAGCATTTCCTACCCTTGAAGGATTAGATAGATGATGATTCAGTGAAGGAGAACTTGCTTACTATGAAAACTTCTAGAAACTTTGGGAAGTCAGTGGACTTCTAATTATGTGCCAAGACCCCACATACATTCTCTGAAGACCTGACTTTGAGAAAAATACAATGATCACCTTCCTATTTTATTTTATTTGATAGGTCATGGGGCTTGAACTCTGGGCCTGAGCACTGTCCCTCAGCTCTTCAGCTCAAGATGAGCGCTCTACCACTTTAGCTTACAGCACCACTTCGGTTTTTCTGGTGGTTTATTGGAGATGAGTCTCACGGAGTTTCCTGCCCGGGCTGGCTTTGAACCGAGATCCTCAGATCTCAGCCTCCTGAGTAGCTAGGATTACAGGTGTGAGCTACCAGCACCGGGCCACTTTCCTATTTTAAAGAGAAGGGGGACACTGAGTTTGTTTGTTTTTTTGGGGGGGGTTGGTCATGGGGCCTGAACTCTGGGCCTGGGCAATGTCCCTCAGCTCTTCAGCTCAAGGCTAGCACTCTACCACTTGAGCCACAGCGCCACTTCTGGCTTTTTTCTTTTTGCTTATGTGGTGCTCAGGAATCGAACCCAGGCCTTCAGGCATGCAAGGCACGCGCTCTACCACTGAGCCTTCCTAGCCCCATACACTGAGATTTTTTTTAAAAAATAGCTTTTCCCACATGCCACCAAATTTTGTTTTATAATAGCAAGCTAAAGCACTAGGTGAAGCTACCTGTTCTGTTTATTCTAACAAGGTCAAGAATGGTTAGAATGTGGTCAAGGTCATGTACTACTACTGCAGACTGAGGCCCCTTTTGTGTATTTGGGTGGAGTCCAGTTTGCAGGACCCCAAGGGATGAATGCCTATTCTTCCTTCCTAGGTAAGGAAAGGAGGCCCACAAGAGAGAAGGTTCGAGTATTTTTATGAGATTGCTTGACTTGAGAATGTAAAGGCTTCATTCTCCTATTGTTTTGTCTCTTTGGGGTTTTTGTTGTTGTTGTTTTGTTTTGTTTTTTGCTTTTTTGTCGTGGGGCCTGAACTCTGGGCCTGGGCACTGTCTCAGCTCTTCAGCTCAAGGCTAGCACTCTACCACTTGAGCCATAGAGCTACTTCCAGCTTTTTCTGCCTATGTGGTGCTGAGGAATCGAACCCAGGGCCTCATTCATGCAAGGCAAGTACTCTATCATGGAGCCACCTTCCCAGCCCCTCTCTCTGTTTACATTTTTAGTTTTGAGCTAAGATCTGTACATCCCAGGCTGCCCTCAAACTTCCAATCCTCTTTTTGCCATCACCCAAGTACTGGCTTTACAGGTGTGGACTAATTCAGCCCCAGTGTTTTCAATTAATTACACAGAGGCATCACTAACTAGGATATACTAAGCTTCTTGTGGAATGGCTGAATGGATACAAGATAAGCTTCAAAACATCTGCTTCTACTTTGGGTGCTTGGAAAGGATCTGCTTTCCAGTACATTTTATATTGTCCCTACAGGATGCCAGGTGTCGTGGTACATATCTGTAATTCCCTCCTGAGAGTAGAAGGAAGGGGGAAAACAACTAAGCTAATCCTGTAGTCAAAGGACTGTTTACAAAGGCTTTGTGGCTGCCTACTGCCTCATAACTCATTGTGTGCTACAACAGAATACCTGAGCCCCAGTAGTTTAAAAAAAAACAGAACTTTTTTTTTTTTTTGTCAATTGTAGGGCTTGAACTCAGGGCCTGGGTCCTGTCCCTGAGCTTTTGTGCTAAGGGTCTCACAAACTTTCCTGCCCAGGTTGGCTTACAAACCTCGATCCTCAGATCTTACCCTTTCCCCCGCCCCTCCCCCAGTCGTAGGGCCTGAATTCTGGGCCTGGGCGCTGTCCCTCAGCTGCTCAGCTCGAGGCTAGTGCTCTACCACTTGAGCCACAGCATCACTTCCAGCTTTTTCTGCTTATGTGGTGCTGAGGAATCAAACCCAGGGCCTCAGGAATGCAAGGCAAGCACTCTACCACTGAGCCACCTTCTCAGCCCAGATCTTAGCCTTCTAAATAGCAAGGATTACAGGTGTGAGCTATGGGCACCCAGCCAGAAAAACAGAACTTTATGTACCCTATTTCTTACAGTTCTGAAAGCTGGAAATCCAAGATCAAGGCACTGGGATCTCAAGTGGTTAAGAACCTTCTTGCTTCATCTTATCACAGTGGTGGAAGAACAAGGAGGGAACCAGCTAAGTCCTCGTAGAGCAGCTGAGAAGATAACAGAGAACTTCCTCCACCTTTTATACCAGCACTTACCCAGTCTTGAGAGCTTCATCTCAAGACATAAACACCCCCATAAAGCCCCACCTCCTGACACTGTTGCATTGGGGATCAAGTTTCAACATTCATTTCTGGAAGGAACAAAAACTTTCAAACCAGAGGACCCTGTGTGCAGTTCAAATGCTTTTTGGCATCTTTGATCTGTCCAAGTTCAAAGAGCTGCTCTTCAACGATTGCTCAAGGGTGTTAACAGTTCCTCTAGGCCTAGTGCCATTATAGATTTAATAAATTGGATAAATAGCTCTTATTTAAGGTCTTTCCAGACAAAAATGCCAGCCCTCGGTTGGGTGCTACAAATCCTGGAACATTTCTAAAGTTCCTTTACAGTTAATCAGTACCTTTTATTTACTACCCTTGAGCCAGCTGTATTCAACCCTGAGCTTAAGCCTGGAGTCTTTGTTTATTGTTGGAACAGATGAGGTATTTGTGTTCAAGTCCCATTTTCTAGAACTTCTGAAAGTTATCTTATAGCATTAAGTATTTCTGAGACAGGAGATTAGCCTGGATTGTCCAGATAAATCCTAAATGTAATTACAAGTGTTTTTTTTGTTTTGGTTTGGTTTGGTTTTTTTACAAAAGAGAGGCACAGAGACACCAGACTTAGAAGGGAAGGAAGCAATGTGGCCACAAAGGCAGAGATTTGAGGGATGCAGCCACAAGCCTTGGAATGCTGGCAGCTAGAGACAGAAAGCAAGACACCAGGAGGGATCCTGATCCTGCTGTCACCTTGATTTTGTTCTAGTGAAGCTGTTTGGGATTCAAACTATGTGAAATGTGTGAAAGGTTAAAGTGGTGTGTGTGTGTGTGTGTGTGTGTGTGTGTGTGTGTGTGTGTGTGTGTGTGTGTGTTTAGACAAGATCACAGGATTGTCCTGAAATCACAGGATGAAGCAATCCTTAACCTACTAAGAAGATGGGACTGCAGATGTGACTACCACATCTAGCAATTCCTGTTGTTTTGAAACTCCAAATTATGGTAATTTGTTATGGCTACCATATCGTAGAGTAAATGTGAGTATATTAAATAAACAAATGCTGGGAAAACCTTTTTTTTTTTTTTTTGCTAATACTGTGGCTTGTACTCAGAGCCTGACTGCTGTCCCTTAGTTTGTTTTTTGTTTGTTTGTTTTAATATGTTTTTATTGTAAAGATACTGTACAGAGGGGTTACAGTTACATGAGCAAGGTACTGAGTCCATTTCCTATTGAGCATTGTTACCCCCTCCTTTGTTTTTCCCTTACCATCCCTTTTCTACCCTCCTCCCCAACTTCTCCTCCCCTCCTACAAAGTTGTAAAGATTGTTTTCAACATAGTGTTGAAATGGGTACATCTCATTATACAATGGGTCATCCTGTATCCTTATTTCAGCATTTTGTTATTTCCCTTCCCCTCCCCAAATTAGAAAAATGTATATATAAGATGCAGGACACCGGAATCCAATACAGTGACAACAGGGGTTATACCATGGGGGAAGAAAATACAAAAAGAGGAAGCTGTTCTGTGGCTGAAGTGGTAGAGCACTCACCTTGATCTGAAAAGCTCAGGGACAGAGCACAGACCCAGAGTTCAAGCCCCATTACCAACCAAAAAAAAAAAAAAAATGAGGCAAATAATAATAATAAAAGTTGAAATAAGAAAGTATCTAAAGATCAATAGTGCATTATAAGTACATTAACAAAAACAGCAAGAAAGATAAAATCTCTTGTGTCCCTATCTTGGGGTTCATTTTGCTTAGCATTAGTTTATATGGTCATATGTACATAGTTTTTGACCCTGTACCAGAATCAACTCCAAATGGATCAGAGACCTCGAAGTCAAAGCAGACACCCTGAAAACATTACTGGAAGGAATAGCAGAAACTATAGAGCTCCTTGGCACAGGCCAAATTTTCTTAATAAAGACCCAGAAAGACAACAAATCAAAGAAAGGTTGGACAAATGGGATTGCATGAAACTGCAGAGGTTCTGCATGGCAAAGGACCTAGCAAGCAAGATCAATAAAAAGCCCACAGACTGGGAGAAGATCTTCACTAGCCATACAACAGACAAGGGTCTCATATCTAAAATATACTTAGAACTCAATAAATTAAATCCCCAACAACAAATCCTCAAAGAAACAACCACCTGATTAATAAGTGGGCTAAAGACTTAAAGAGAGATTTCTTTGGAGAGGAAATAAGAATGGCCAATAGACACGTGAAGAAATGCTAAACTTCTCTAGACATAAAAGAAATGCAAATTAAAAAAATTGACATTCCACCTCACCCCAGTTAGAATGGCTATAATCAAGAACTCTCATAACAACAGATGCTAGAGGGGATGTGGACAGAATGGAACCTTACTGCATTGTTGGTGGGAATGTAAACTTGTTCAGCCACTTTGGAAAGCAGTATGGAGGTTCCTCAAAAGACTCCACATAGAGCTCCCCTATGACCCAGCAATCCCACTTTTGGGCATTTACCCAAATGATCAAAACAAGGCCACACTAAAGCTACCAGCACAACTATGTTTATTGCAGCATTATTCACCATACCTAAGATATAGGACCAACCCAGATGCCCCTCAGTAGATAAATGGATCAAGAAAAATGGATCAATGGAATTCTATGCCTCCATCAGAAAGAATGACATTGCCCCATTTGTTAGGAAATGGAAAGGCTTGGGAAAAATTATATTAAGTGAAGTAAGCCAGGCCCAAAGAAACATAGTTCCCATGGTTTCTCTTATCTGTCCCTTAGGGTTTTTTTTTGCCCAGGTTGGCTTACAAACCTCGATCCTCAGATCTTACCCTTTCCCCCGCCCCTCCCCCAGTCGTAGGGCCTGAATTCTGGGCCTGGGCACTGTCCCTCAGCTCTTCAGCTCAAGGCTAGCACTCTACCACTTGAGCCACAGCGCCACTTCCGGCTTTTTTTTTTCTTTTTGCTTATGTGGTGCTGAGGAATCGAACCCAGGGCCTCAGGCATGCAAGGCAAGCGCTCTACCACTGAGCCACCTCCCAGCTCAATGTGGATGTATTTTAATTTATTTAACCTTTCCCCTGGTGATATATGTGTAGGATGTTTCTACTTTCTTTGCCTCTATAAACAATGTTGTAATAAATGTCTTTGCACGCATACGTTTTTAGTACAAGGGCTATCACTGCTTAGACTACCTTTCTCTTTATCCTCACTTGCAATGGATGCAGAGCAGAATTCCTATGAGCTGGTGAAGTTTAGGGTTCTTTACTTCAACCCTCAGGTTGCCCTCTTCCAGGCCCTGGGAGAAGAGTTAGCAATGTGCTCACAGAGACATGTATTTTCGTGAACTTGGAAAAAGTAAGACATTTCTGAAAGTTGAGTTAGGAATCATTTGAGTTTAACAGGATACATTTATAAGGTTCACTGCCATTTCTGTGCAAAGTTACTGCTAGATATCCTGGTGTAGGAATTCCTCTAGAAGATACAAGGTCCAAGGTCAAAAATCATGAGATAAATTTGTCCTGTGGTACCTGAAATCAGGCACATGAGGAAACTCAAGAAAACCAAAATTTGAAATGTGGAGCCTGAGCTAGTACTTTTTTTTTTTTTTTTTTGCCAGTCCTGGGGCTTGAATTCAGGGCCTCGGCACTGTCCCTAAGCTTCTTTTGCTAAAGGCTAGCACTCTACCACTTGAGCCACAGCGCCACTTC
>NW_012267283.1:274726-276150 GCF_000151885.1 Dipodomys ordii | reverse complement strand
ACTAAAGCTACCAGCACAACTATGTTTATTGCAGCATTATTCACCATACCTAAGATATAGGACCAACCCAGATGCCCCTCAGTAGATAAATGGATCAAGAAAAATGGATCAATGGAATTCTATGCCTCCATCAGAAAGAATGACATTGCCCCATTTGTTAGGAAATGGAAAGGCTTGGGAAAAATTATATTAAGTGAAGTAAGCCAGGCCCAAAGAAACATAGTTCCCATGGTTTCTCTTATCTGTCCCTTAGGGTTTTTTTTTGCCCACGGCTGGCATTCTACCACTTATGCCACAAGAGTTGTGGCATAAAGCTTCTGGCTTTTTATGGTGTTTAATTGGAGATGAGATTCTCATAGACTTTGCTGAACAGGGTGGCTATGAACCATTATCCTCAGATTTCAGCCTCCAGAGTAGCTAGTATTACAGGCGTGAGCCACTGATCTGCTTTCATTGTTCCAACGGGCATCTTTAAACTTTTACTACACTGAGTCCACCTAACAAGGTATTATATTGTTTTAAATATTTTTAAAATGTATAAAATATACATTTAAAAATATTTTAAAGCTTCATAAAAATGCTGACATAATATTGTGTGTGTGTGTTTTGTAATTTTCTTTTTCATTGAGGGCTTTCTACCTGCCAGGCACCATGTTGAAAAGTGTGGATAATAAAAATACAAATCAGATTTTTTTTGTACCAAAGTTAGCTATGTTGGATCTAAGACTAAAATTCAATCACATATGGGTATTTCCCTACTGTTTTAAAGAAAGGTTATTGCTTTTTTTTTTTTCCCCATCAGTTGTAGGGCTTGAACTCGGGGCCTGGGGGCTGTCCTTGAGCATTTCAGCTCAAGGCAAGCACTCTACCACTTGAGCCACAGCACCACTTCCGGTTTTCTGGTGTTTAATTGGAGATACAAGTCTCATGGACTTTCCTGCCCAGACTGTCTTTGAACTGCGATCCTCAGATCTCAGCCTCCTTAGTAGCTAGGATTACAGGCGTGAGCCACCAGCACAGGGTTTATTGCTTAATTTTTATTACACAATAGTTCAATGGAGGACTATTGCTTTGAATTAATTAAAAAACAAGTGTCACTGTCAGCTGGGCTCTGGTAGCTCATACCTGTAATCTGAGCAACTCATCAGTCTGAAAACTGAGGATTGTGGTTCAAAGCCAGCCCAGGCTGGAAAGTTTGTGAGACTTTTATCTCTCCTAAACTCCCTAAAAAGCCGGAAGTGGAGCTTTGACTCAAGTGGTGGAACACTAGCCTTAAGCAACAGAAGCTCAGGGTCAGAGCCTGGGCCCTGAGTTCAAGCCCCAGTACCCCCCCCACCACACACACAAAAAGTCACTCTATCACTAGTGACTTTTTTTTTTTTTTGGGTCCGGTCGTGGGGCCTGAACTCTGGGCCTGGGCGCTG
>NW_012267283.1:259602-268371 GCF_000151885.1 Dipodomys ordii | reverse complement strand
AGTCCCACGGACTGTCCTGCCTGGGCTGGCTTTGAACCGTGATCCTCATCCCAGCCTCCTGAGTAGCTAGGATTACAGGCGTGAGCCACCAGGACCCGGCTTACTTTTTATTTTTCAATTTTTTTTAAAGAAAAAAACAACTCAGGGCCTTTGTACTTATTAGACAATCATTCTACTACTGAGTTACAAACCAGGTCTAGAGGGTATTCTGAAAGAAATTCTCCCCACTGGGAAAGTTCCAAAATTTTAATCTACATCTATTCTCACTGATTATTAACAACAAAATTCTCTGCCAGCAGGAATATCTTTGATAATTCAGTACATACAATAAACTCACCAAGGAAGCGGCACTGTGGCTCAAGTGGTAGAGCGCTAGCCTTGAGCTGAAGAGTTGAGGGACAGCGCCCAGGCCCAGAGTTCAGGCCCACGACTGACCCCCCCCCCAAAAAAAAAGGCTGATTCTGTCCTACTTAAGCCACAGCTCTACTTTCTGCTGGGCTGGGAAGGTGGCTCAGCAGTAGAGTGCTTTCCTAGCAAGCATAAAGCCCTGTATTTGATTCCTCAGTACCACATAAACAGAAAAAAAAAAAAAGACAGAAGTGGTGCTTTGGCTCAAGTAGTAAAGTGCTAGCCTTGACAATGCCCAGACCCTGAGTTCAAGCTCTCCAACTGGCAAAAACAAACAAACAAAAAACCCTCACCAAATAGATTTGGATTTTTCTTTTTGGTAACACTTGAAATAGAATGAGTTCCTAGATTTGTAAGCCAAAATTTGGAGGAGGGGCAGAAATTGGGGGAAAACTAGAGTTTTTATGGTTTACTTAATAGTAGCTGACTTTGGTTCATTTGTTGACAAATGTACCACACAGTGACACAAGATGTTAGCAATACTAGGTGAGGAGTCTGGAAAAACTCTTTGCATGATCTTCGCTTTTCTGAAAACCTAAAAAAAAAAAAATCTAAAATAAAACATTTAAATTAAAGGGGAGGGGTTTGTCAGTTACTGTTGCCTGCCACATCCTTCCTGAGGGAATATATCTAAACCAAGAAATTATCATCCTCCAGAAATAGCATTGGTGTCTCTATAATCTAGTACTTAATTTGAACAAATTATATATATGGTCAGGAAGGAATTTTGAGAAGTCATTTCCCCAGACTGAATCCCCCAGCTAGCTCAGTGAAGCTTTCCAGAGCAGTCATTTCTATTCTAGCTAGCCATGCCATGCATCCCACACCAGCAAGTTCAGTGGTTCCAATGATGATAATGCCTGCTCAGAAGTACCAGCTCCTGACTCTTAAGCCCCAGCTCTTTCCCTAGTCTCTGGCACTTACTTTTGCCATTATCTTGCCTTAGTGACTGTGGATGAGGCCCCATTTAAGGCAACACAATGAACAGAGAAATACCAAGGCCTAGAGGGAAGGAGGAAGCAAGACAAGACCAGGATGCTATGAAAACCAAGGACCCAAGCCATCTTCGCCCATGTGAAATTTAAATCAACCAGTAAGTTTTCCATTCTTATCAGAGACTCACTGTTAATAAAGCTTAATCCCTGGGCTGGGGATGTTGCTCCATGGTACAGCTCTTAGTCTAGTAGGCCCTGGATTTGATCCCCAGCTCAAGGGATGGTAGTGAGTAGGTTGAGACTCATCAATGCCAGGGCTGGACTTGTCAACTCAATGTCTTCTGTAGTCTCTCTCTCTGAGGGTAACACTTGGATCACACATTCATCCTCTCACCCTCACCCCAACAGCCTGTTTGTGAAGAAAGCAGGTAGTAGCAGATATTCTTCAGGGACGGCAGCCACACGAGTCTCAACTACTAGAAGGACAGCATCTGGAAGTTATCTGTTTTACTTCACAGCCAAGGGTTAAGGAATAAATCTGTCAACATAGTCTAGTTGATCTTGTTAAAATATCCTCCTTAAAAAACCACAGGAAGCCAGGCACCAGTGGCTCATGCCTGTAAATCCTAGCTACTCAGGAGGCTGAGATCTGAGGATCATGGTTCAAAGCCAGCCCGGGCAGAAAAGTCCATGAGACTCTCATCTCCAATAAACCACTCAAAAATCAGAAGTGGTGCTGTGGCTCACGCGGTAGCCTTGAGCTGAAGAGCTGAGGGACAGCGCCCAAGCCCAGAGTTCAAGCCTCACAACCGACAAAAACAAACAAAAAAACAAACCCCACAGGAGTCACATCTGAAGATAGGGAAACAAAGAATTGCTTTGGCAAGGCAAAGGTTACTTCTGAAGAGAAATGCACCATCCACAGAAAGTCAGCAAGCCAAGCACTCAGAGCAGTCAGCTGCTCCCCTTTTATCCCTAACACAGCAGGCCCTGCCCCTCTGCTAGGACTGGCTGAGCTCAGGTTCACAGTCTGCTTTCAATTGGCTAAAACTTGCTACTGGTGCAAGGACAGTGGCTAACAGTTACATCTTGGCAGGCAAATCTGGGCACGTCCTGAGGGCTTCACATACTGGTTGGCAAGGTTCGTGGGCAAATAGGGCTTAGCAAGAAGACAGAAGAACCTAGAACCGAAAATAGTTAAAATGGCAACAGGCTTTGATAGAAAAGATGACTGTCATACAATCTGAACATTTCTGGAATGTAATAATAATAACAACAATAACAACAACAATAAAACACAAGTTTAGGAGCGAAAAGATCTCATTGAATTTTTTTTTGTCAGTTGTGGCGCTTGAACTCTGGGCCTGGGTGCTATCCCTCAGCTCTTCAGCTCAAGGCAAGCGCTCTACCACTTGAGCCACAGTGCCACTTCCAGTTTTCTGAGTGGTTCATTGGAGATAAAAGTTTCATGGACTTTCCTGCCCGGGCTAGCTACTCAGCCTCCTGAATAGCTAGGATTATAGGTGTGAGCCACTGATGCCTGGCTGAATTTTTTTTGAGCTGCTGGTCTTTGAACTCAGGGCTTCATACTTTCAGGGCAGGCACTGTACTGCTGATCCATGTCCCTAGTTCTTTTTTTGTAATTACTAATTATTTTTTTTGTGCTGGTCTAGTGGCTTGAATTCAAGGCCGGTTGCTGTTTCTTGGGTTTTTCACTCAAGGCTAGCATTCTACCACTTGAATCAAAAATCCACTTCTGCCCCATCCGCTTTTTTTTTCCTTTTTGGTGGTTAATTGGAGATAAGAATCTCAAAGATGGGCTGGGAAGGTGGTTCAGTGGTAAGAATGCTTGCTTTGCATGCATGAGGCCCTTGATTCCTCAGCACCACATAAGCAGAAAAAGCCAGAAGTGGCACTGTGTCTCAAGTGGTAGAGCGCTAACCTTGAGCTGAAGAGCTCAGGGATGGTGCCCAGACCCAGAGTTCAAGTCCCATGACCGACCAAAAACAAAAAAAAGAATCTCACAGACTTTCCTGCCTGGGCTGGCTTTGAACTATGATCTTTAGATCTCAGACTCCTGAGTAGTTACAGTGTGAGGATTACTGACTTTGCTCTGTGTGTGTGTGTGTTTGGTCGGTCATGGGGCTTGAATTCTGGGCCTGGGCACTGTCCCTGAGCTCTTCAGCTCAAGGATAGTGCTCTACCACCTAAGCCACAGAGCCACTTCTGGTTTTCTGATGGTTAATCTTGAAGATAAGACTCTCAAGGAGTTTCCTGCCCAGGCTGGCTTTGAACTACGTTCCTCAGATCTCAGCACACTGAGTAATTAGGGCTACAGGTGTGAGCCTCTAGCCCCTGGCTTGCTGGTTATTTTTGAGATAGGTTCTTATTCCTGCCTGAGTGTGTGATGTTGGATCAAGACCATCCTGCTGTAGTAGAGATGACAGGTGCTTACAACCATACCTAGCCTCTTTCACTGAGATAGAGTCTGGCCTGGAAGTCTGGTCCTCCCCATCTCAGCCTCCCATGGAGTGGCAAGGCTGTGCCACTGGTGCCCAGCCTTTTGAAATAGATTTTGTTGTTGTTGTTGGTGAGTGCTCTACCACTTGAGCCACAGCACTACTTCCAGTTTTCTGGTGGTATATTAAAGATAAGAGTCTCTTGGGCTTTTCCTGCCTGGGCTGGCTTTGAACCATGATCCTCAGATCTCAGTCTCCTGAGTAGCCAGGATTGCAGGCGTAAGCCACCAGCACCGGCTTGAATCATATTTTTGCCTTCTTAGCAAGCATTCAGAAAACAGGAAATCTCTCCAAAGTAAGCACTTTATAAATGCTATTTACAAAGGGAAGTTTTGAATGTTATTTTATGGTTTACAGAAATGGATGAAACTATGGTAACAGTTTTTCTCAATGTGCAATCTATACAAAGGCACTGGAATAATCAACAAGTAGGAGGTTGTTAAAATTTTTTAAACGATGGGTTGGGAATGTGGTTCAGCAAGCACAAGTCCCTGAGTTCAGTCCTCAGCACTGAAATAAAAAAAATAAATTTTGATTTGAAATTAAACAATTAAAAAATTTTCAGGCTCCACCCCAGCAGAATCTGATCATCATTCTCACAAATGATCCTTAGGTACCACAAAATTTGAGATTCATGATCATGTTCTTTCTCCACAGCATGGATTCCATGCTTTTGAGGGACCAGGAGCTTTTTGACATGGAGAGAGATGAAATGATCCTATCATTTAGCCACCCCTACTCAACCCTGTCTGGTTCTGGGGAAAGTTCCAATTTCTTGTTTGTACAACTCTTCAGATCCTGGCTTCAAGTAGACCTTGGTTCTTCCTGGGCCATCATTAGCTGAATTAAATTGTCCACACAACTTTCCCTCTGTTGCCCCCCTTGTGTGAGACAGCCCTCTGTGGCTTGCTACATGTCACTCTGAATGCTTTCTGAAAACCTCTTTTGTCCTCAGCAGCCATCCACTTCAGAAGTGGTAGTGTTGTTTTGAGGCAGGGTTTGGGATGCCATATAGAATAAAGCTATGATTGTATTAAAACTCAAAAGAGGATAAGCAGCTAACACAAACATGAAAAAGGCCTAAGCACACGCCGTACCAGGGGGAGAGAATGAGAGAACGCTTCTTTGGGCTGCTTTGTTTCTGAGGTCTGTGTACTCACATGCAGTGCTGGCAGGCTTCCTGGAAGGCGGACAGGCTTCCAGTTCTGCAAACTTAACTAAATTCTGCTGTCCAAGGCCCTGTTTCCTAAAAGGTGCTAGGTGAAGTGCTTTTTGTGGATGGACAAGGTCCCATGCAATCATGGTACTTGGATTCTGGTGACACTGGGGACATTCCTCTACCACTACGTGTGTCCTCTGTGTTCCTCCGGACTCCACCCTAGAAATCCAGGTCTTCCTCCATAAATTCCAACTAAAACCTCAACCTGACTTGGGCTTCTGCCTCACCAACCATAGTGGCTTTCAAAACTATTAGTAGATAACTAGTCACATGCTCTGGGACACTGACATTATTTCTGTAACAATTTCCCAACCCCAGGAACAAGGAAATGCAACAGGAAATGGTGAATATGAACTGTACAATTGAGATAGAACGGTGGAAACTTTCTTCCAAAAATTTTCCATAGAAGTTCACTTTCCTTAGTGTTGATGACTACCCACTGTGGCTAGAGGCCACTGGACAAATTGGACAACCAGGAAATTGGAAAAGAAAAAAACTGTTTCATAGGGCATTTTAGGAAATATGGTGTGTGTGTGTGTGTGTGTGTGTATGTGTTTTATTTGTTTTTTTTTTTTTGGGTCAAGGGGCCTCAACTCTGGGCTTGAGCACTGTCCCTAAGCTCTTCAGCTCAAGGCTAGTGTTCTACCACTTGAGCCACAGCGCCACTTCCGGCTTTTTTCTTTTTGCTTATGTGGTGCTGAGGAATCGAACCCAGGGCCTCATGCATGCAATGCATGCGCTCTACCACTGAGCCACCTTCCCAGCCCAGAGGACTAAGGATTTAACCCTACGGACTGCACCAGAAGAAATAAGGGGGGAAGGAAACCCCCTGTTTATCACCTGCCTCCCAGATGGGTGTGCCTGTATCCCTGGAGGCAGGGGTGGGCACTTGGCTGACAGGTTACTGAATCTGTCAGTCCAGTTCCTGGGAGTAGGAATTTCCTGTGGATCTGCCCCCTGTGCAAACCCTATTTAGGCCCAGACCAACCCAGCCACCATTATGCCATGCCACGTGTGTCTCCATGATTGTCACCTGTGTCCTGTTTCCTGGCTTATCTCCAGTCATCATGGCATCTCAATTCAGCTCTCCATTGCAACTGAATTGGGTTGTTGGTATTGTTCTTGTTATTTCTTTTCTCTTTAGCATGTTTCCTAGCGGTGTTATGTGTATTTGCATGCTGTAGGTCTTTGTAACAACGGGCAGCCTGCAGCTTGTTAACTGTATAATAAAGACTCCAATATTCTATATTTCAAAATGTGGCTTCTGGGATGATTCACCTTACAACAGGGTCACTGAAACTTGGTGAGTCTCTGATATTGTGAATGGGTTTCAACCTGTTATGTCTAGAGAAAACAGTATGTTAAGAGCTTTAGTAAATTCCAACTTCAGGAACTGTCACTGTAAGAAATGAGAGGTGAGTGAGAGCGACCAGTTATGAGCTCAAGGCTTTATTGGGGGACAGACTTGCCCGGTGGCTCCAAGTAGGAATGGAGGCAGCAGCCATGGATAGGTGTAGGCTGAATTTAAACAAAATTTTAGGGGTCAGTCACATGGGTCACATGAGCAGTCACGTAGGTCACATTATGTAGACTATGGGAATTTGGGGTAGGATCAGTTCGTGAAGAGCTGTTGTGAAGGTGTTACACTGACTACAGGAATTGGGGGGAGAGTCACAATCCAAGGAGTGTAGCGAGACTTGTAAGTGGGGTGGGAGTTTGTATGTCACACCAGGAAAACAATACAGCATTGGGGAAATAGAAACTTAACAGATTTTTGTAAACAGGTAGGGACACAGTGTATGGCCTTAATTGGCAAGCTGACTCTGAGTTCTTAGACTCACCACTTTTTAGCAGGCAAAACTAGGCAAGTGAGTGGGGAAACCATGTTCCTTCCATGAAGCCACCATATTTCTGTCTTTGCTAGAGGGACAGATGACCCTCTAATCAGCTGGCTGTAGAAATAGAAAGTCCAGCTCTGCACTGTAATTCTAGCTACTCAGGAGGCCGAGATCTGAGGATCATTGTTCAAAGCCAGCCCGGGCAAGAAAGTCCATGAGACTCTTATTTCCCATTAACCACCAGAAAACTGGAAGTGGTGCTGTGGATCAAGTGGTAGAGTGCTAGCCTTGAGCTGAGGAGCTGAAGGACAGCGGCCAGGTCCATAGTTCAAGCCCCACAACGGACCCCCCCCCATAAAAAGGAAGAAATATAAGGCCCTGGGACAGGTAAGGTGGGAAAAGGAGATGAGCATTCATCCCAAAGAGTGGGAAGTAATGCCCTGATTATCTCCACGAGGCTATCACAGGTAATTAGAAACTGCTTTTGCTAAAAAGTACTATCTCCTTACTTGAGCCTGTTAGTTATTGGTGCAGAAGAAAGCTTGGCACCCTTTCTCCATTTTGTGTCTGTGTCATATTCTTGTAGTCTTCCTGAAATTATATTGGGTTTTGGGAGAGAACTGAAGTATACCACCTTTTTGACAGGAGCTGTAACTACTCCCAAGGAACAGTGGATCTTCCCAGGACAACTCCTCAAATGAGGGCAATTACCTCTAATGATGAGGCTGCACTCCACCCTGAAGCAGCAGTCATGGGAACCAGATTGCTTCCCTCAAGTGAGAAGTCCTGGCAGAACCAGAACCCAGATAATGATCAAGCAAGCCATACTTTGCCAAGGACTACTTAATTATGTACACCTATCACCCCCTGCCCCAGTTTTCCTTAAGTTCAAGTCTATGCCCCCAAAGATGGGCTGAAATGCTTTTGTCTCTTCCTGCCCATGTCCTCTCTCTTCTGGCAGACATGCCTGTGATACACAATAAATCTCTGATCTCTGTCATTTACCACTGCTTCTCTCTCTGTCCCTGTCTGTTTCTATGTCTCTCTGTCTCTGTATCTCTCTCTCTCTCTCTGGCACATGGAGGAAAATAGCCAGACCTGGACCTGACAAGTTGGCCTTCTGGCCTAGAACTCCAGTTACAATGCCAGCAAATAGAGCATCCAGCTTAGTCAAAGCACAAATGCATGAAAAGCCAAACCAAACCAAACCAAAGAAACAAAACAAAACAAAACACCACCAAGAAAAACAAACAAACAAACACCACCAAGGAGTGGGGGGAACTGGAGCCTCAAGATTCTTGCAAAAGACTGTTTATCCAAAATGTGAGGTTGAGTGATACTTGTGGCACACTCTATTTAGGGACGGGCACACTTGTGAGGTTTCACCTTACATCAGCCCAGCTTAGCTGCACAAGTAAGATGGCCAGGGGATCTGAAGAAGCTCCACATGGTCTCCTAGCATTCGCTTCTGGGGAACCGCTCTCCCTCCCCTCACTCCCCCCCCCCCTCCCCCCCCCCCCCCCCCCCCCCCCCCCCGCGTTAGGGTCCCTAATCCTTCCGAGCTTCCTAAGATGCTAATCCGATGAGGAGATGCATCATAATTCTAATTTGGGTTATTTCTGACTCACGTGCATGCCCTCAAAGCTCTGAACCCTCTGTGTGGCTGAGAGTGGAATGGAACAAGACTCCTCCAACTACGTCTCCTCCCGCCCAGGCTTTCCGTTACACCAGGTTCGGGAGGCAGCGCACCGGCTCGACACGGTCACCCTCCCTGCCCCGAGGTCCGACGACGCCCGCACACCCGGCCGAACACTAAGGGCGCACTTCCTGCCCGGCGGCGGGAGGGGGGG
>NW_012267283.1:247363-258832 GCF_000151885.1 Dipodomys ordii | reverse complement strand
CCCCCGGGAGCCCTGGGGAAAAGCGTGGTCTCCGAGCTGCCCCCGCAGGGTCGCCGCCGCCGGGAGAGCGGCCAGAGGGGAGGGGCGCCTGCGATCGCGTGCGCGGGTGACAGCTGGTGGGCCGGAGGCGTGTGTGCAAGGCTGGGTGTCTGGGTCCTGGGATGGGGGCGTCCCGGGCTCCAGGTGCCTCCCCCCGAGGCTGAGCGCAGCTGCCTTGGTAACTTGTAGAGCCCTCCGGGTTCCTGGGGCTGCCCTGAAGCCAGAGTTCGTGGCTTTCGAGGGTAGGACGGCGCCGGCTGGGTCTTCTTCCTCCGTCAGTCAGTCACGTGGACCGTAATCTTTGTTTAGGTTTGCTGTTTGCCCCGAGGAGTCACCTGACTCCGACCCCAGCTCTCGGCCGGAGGAGAGTCTTCGCTGTGGTTTTTTCTGTCTGTCTTCATTCACCTCCGACAGCCTACCACACTCTTTAGGTTTGGAGGTGCTTGGTTTTGTGGTTGACCCTCTTTGTGAAGAGGGAGGCTTCTGATATTCTTAGAGTGACACAGCCCCCCTGCAGCTCCGAGAGACAGCAGAGTCGCAGAGGGGAACGAGGTGGCTTTTCCTCCCGCCCCCATCGCCATTTCAGCCGTGATCAGGATTTGAGCTGTGACTTTTGTCAGTGCTCCCGTTGCCACTTAAGTCCTTAATTGCAGAGATCCGAATTGTTCTCAGCACTAGAGATTAGGATTTCCTCTTAGTAAAATATTAAATGAATTCCACTATTAATGGAATCCAGAGACCTAACTTTCTTCTGTTCCTAGCTGGGGGAGCTTGTGGTACACTATCAATGAATATGAGGACATAAACAACTCGAGTGGAGCTAGATACTTGAGAAGGTTTGTAAAACATTAGGAAAAGAGAATTCAAGCTCATGTGCCAAGTGGATTAAGAAGCTCAAGGTGTGTGTGTTCGTGTGTTTGTTCACATGCATGCGTGTCCTCATGGTTCTTTTCATTTGATAGGAGATGTTAGATTGTATGAGAAAACGTCTAGCTTGGAAATTCCTTGCCCGTATTTGACATTCCAAAAGGAATTGTTGAATGACTGAATGATTTGTTGCTTTTTTTGGATAGGAACTGAGGTTAATGCTTCTGATTTCCCTCTTAGTTCTGTGTAGGGTTATGAATTACCTATTGCCGTGTAACACCTGAAAATAGTGTCTGTAGGTGAGGAATCTGGAAGCAGCTGAGCTGTGCTTCTGACTCAGGTCTTTCAGGAAATGTGGTCATATGAAGGCTGGATTGGGAAGGATCCAGCTTCTTTTCCAAGCTCATTCATGTGGTTCTCTGTAGAGCTCTTAGACATGACAGCTGGTTTGTCATAGAGCAAGTGATTCAAGGAAGGCCAGGATTCCAGCCAATCTTATATAAGCAGATATACCTCTGCTGTATTCCACTGGGCAAGAGGGCATACATACCAAGGAGTGACCACCAGAGGTAGAGATCATTGGGCATCTAGCCATCTTGGACACTCACTACTGCAGTTAGCTTCCCCTCTTCTCTCAGTGGGGATGGAAACCCAGGGCTTCAAGCATGTGAGGCAAGTGCTCTACCATTATAAACTCACCCCTACTGGTAGCTATTTTATGTTTTGCAGTATTGAGGTTTGGACCTAGGGTATGTGTGTTCTAGGTAAGTGCTCTGCCATTGTGCTATACCCTCAGTTCTTTCTGTTTTTATTGTGAGACAAGGTTTCACTAAGTTGTATAGGCTGGTCTTGAACTCACTCTATAGCCGGGGCAGATCTCAAACTTGAGATCCTTCCTCCTTTACCTCCTGAGGTATTGCGATTATATCATGCCCAGCTGGATAGTTACTTTAAATGTTTGTTTGATGCTCTGCTCTTGGACAATACTTGAAGTGTGGCCATTTTATTAATAACTACTTGGAGGAGGATTGCCCAGTAAAACTAAGATCTAGTTGTCAGGAGTGAGGCCTAAGTCCTATTACTGATGGTTTCCTTCACAGAATTCTTTGAGAGACAATATTGAAGATATTAATTATTGAATATTTAATGTCTCCTAACAACTGTGGGGAATGTCTAAATAATTCCAGTCTCCAAGGGCCTAATTTAGAGCAAGCCACTTTTCCTTAGAGGATATGCATTGTCATTTCTTTTCCCTGAATGGGAGTGATGTTTTCCTTTAGTCTTGGCACACGGGTGTTCTTTGTACATATGTGTAAAGAGGGAAGTCAGAAGACTGGAATGGAGCCTTGCCTTTGCCCAGTTTTCTCTTGCCTACCTAATCAGCATGAGTGTTATTGCAGGATTGTTGAGAAAGTAGTCTTTTTAAAATGAAGTCTGTTTTGTTTCTTCCCTTATTGGACATCAAGGATTCTGGGTCAGTGCTGGGCAAGGGGAATGAAGGTTTGACAAACTGCTCATTAGTGAAAGATTGTTTTGCAAAAGGGTATTGCTTCCTGCAGCCCAGGGTGGTGCCATGACTAGGGTAGCCTGGTGATGATAGGCAGGCTAGCATCTGCCTAGCTGTCTCTTCTGAAAGGCCTCTGCAATGCACAAGGAGAGAAAGACTGAATGTGGCGCATGAGAGGAATCCTTTCCATCACAGAGTTAAAGGACTGATAACAGCTAAACCCACCTGGCCTGACATCACTACATCTTTTCTCTCTATCTGAAATGTAACCGAGTCACTTGACCTATTTCTCTTTTTTCACTTTCATGTGTGAATTTCTGGGAGCTTTTTCTCTTCTGACTCTGCTTCCACTGTGTGTGCTTTCTGAAACTGCCAAACCCTCTGAAGCCCAGGTCTGTGGTTAATACCAACTCCCCCCTTCCCTAGCCTCTTCACCACACTTTTCTACCTCTATCTTCTTCCTGCCTTCTTCCATCACCTGGACTTCCTTGAGGTCTTCAGAATAGAGGTTTCTTCCTCGAGATCTCTTCTTCCTCTTTAACATTTGTCCAGAAGTGGGGACTAGGGACTCCTCCCTCCATCTTCCATTGATTTTTTTTTTTTTTTTACCAACTAAGCTTTGCCCTGGAGGCTCATGTTATTATTCTTGTTCATTCAGCAAAGATTTGAGGGCCTCTCAAGAGCCAGGCATTGTTCTAGAACCTGAGATTATTGAGTAAAGTAGCTAATGACCCTTGTGGTCATGGGGCACACTTCTATTAGGAAGTACGGCGTCCACTAGGGCAGGGAGAAAAGGTAGAGCAGGGAGAGGGGGCTTTGGGTAGGTGTTGCTGGGGGTTTGAAACTTGAGTGAAATAAAGGTGTTAGAGGGGTATATCCGAATAAAAATGTCAGGCGGGGAGCCCAGTGGAAGCAGAGGCCTCAAGCACAGGCCCAGAGGTCAGTGTGGCTGGGGTATTGTAGAGGCAGACAGTCACAAGGGAAAGGGGTCAGACTGTGTTGGACCTGGCAGCCCCCCACGTCCCAGACTTTGGCCTTTACTTTGATTGCTGTGGGGGTGAGATGTTGAGCAGGGGGTGGTATCTTGAGCAGGAAGAGGGCAGCCTTTGGACTCCTGCTGGAAAGGAGCAGACAAGCTATGCAACTGGGAGAAGACCTTTATTTCCCCGAGTTGGTTCCAGTTCTAAAGGGACATCCACTGAAGCAAAATAGCTAGGAGAAAAATCTACAGGCTCTCATTGTTGAAAAGACCCAGATATTTTAGCTTTGGGAATGTTTGGGAATGAAGTTGGGAATCTGTCACTTGCCACCTCTTACTCTGGTTTTTCCTATGTTGTTGTGTTCTCAAGCTGGGGAAGGTTGAGGCTCCGGCAAAAGAAGCCGCCTCTTCCTGGAAGCCCAGGAAAGCTCTGCTCTGGGCTGTTTGCTGTCTCCTGGGTCTAAATTGGGTCAAGCACTCAAACCTGTCTTTGTAACTGATTGCTCAGGCCCGGATCAAATGCTTTTACTTTTGGAATGAGGAGAGAGAGTTTTTGCTAAAATAGAGAAAGGTGCAAATGAAGTAAGTAAAAATGTGCCTATAGAGTTGAAAAAATAAAATGACTGTACAATTTAAAGCATAATAAAATTAGCATGTTCCAGATATTAAGACATAGTGTATTGATTGTTTGGGAGCCTCTCTGTGCTGAGAAAGGAAGAAGATGGTTTCTAAAGTAAAGTCAGATGAGCTATAGTGGTAAAGTACTCACCTACCATGCATGTGGCCCTAGGTTCCAGTCTCTCATACATACGTGCATACACATGCACACTCATCCATGTCCTCTGTTAGCTTTTTATGTGTTCATCCTACATGTGTGTTACTTTGACCTATGTGTACTTCCGCCTGCCCCTGGTAACCACTGTTTTTTTTTTTTGGGTCTGGTTGTGGGGCCTGAACTCTGGGCCTGGACACTGTCCCTCAGCTCTTCAGCTCAAGGCTAGCGCTCTACCACTTGAGCCACAGCGCCACTTCCGGCTTTTTTCTTTTTGTTTATGTGGTGCTGAGGAATCGAACCCAGGGCCTCAGGCATGCAAGGCAAGCACTCTACCACTGAGCCACCTTCCCAGCCCCCCTGGTAACCACTGTTATAAGCCTCTTCTATCTGTGTATATTTGTGTTTTGCTTCTTAGATTCACACAATTAATATTTCTATTTCTGGCTTTACTTAGCACAGTGTCTTCTGGGCTCATCCAGAAGACAAATAGCACCATATTCTTTTCTATGGTTAATATTCCATTGTGTAGATAGACCATGGTTTATCAGATGGACATTTAAATTGTCTCTATTTCTTGGCTCTAGCAATCATGCTTCAGTGTATGTGGGAGTGAGGTTACCTTTACCAGGGCACAGTATATTCCCAGAAGGATTGCTGAGTCATATGATAGTTCTGTTTTTAATTGTTTTTAGACGCTTTTATTTGGTTTTCCATAATGGCTATATTAATCTACATTGCCACCTACAGTGCACAAGAGTCCCCATTTCTCCACAGGTATAGCTGACTACAGCTGTCTTGTAATGTTTAACTTCCATGGCCTATCTCCTCAGTCGCTTCTGTCTTTTACTCAGTGTCCTCACTCATTGCACTTGTTTGTGTCACAGTGTAGAGGCACTGCAAGTAATACAAGCCACCTATAAATGCACAGCTGCAACCAGGAGGGAGCCTCAGTGGTACTGGGCACACCATGTGCTCAGTGGCTCACCTCATGCTTTTCCCTGCTCCTCACACCTTCCACCTTAGAGATCATAGAAACAACTTGTTACCATACCACAAAGTACTTAATTTGTAGTCATCTTTTTTTTTCTTGCCTGCTGTGTTCCAGTTGAAGAGACACTAAGGCTGGTCCTGGATATCCTGTCCTGTGTAGACATTTGGGGGCCTGACTTTCACACTTAAGTCTGGAAACTCCTCTGCTGTGGTGTGAATTGGTTTATGTTCATTCCAAAGGTTCACATATTGGGAATTTGATCCTCTGGGTAGGAGTAGCAACCTTTAAGATGTGGAGTCTTGTGGGAGGCCTTTAGGTCATTGGGGCTTACCCTTACTCTCCCTCCCCTTTTAGTGCTGGATGTTGAACCCAAGGCCTCATATGCTAAGTATGTAGTATATCACTGGGCTACACCCCCAGCCTAAACTTTTTCTCTTCATAACATTTGTTCCCTTAGGTATTCCAGTGTAGTAGTCAAGCAAAGTTAACATCTATACCCACTCAGCTGGCTCATTTCTATCAGTGTGAACATGTTCAAAGTAAGAGCGAAGAAATCTCTGCTGTGTTGCTCTCTTCCTCCATATCATGACTAATTTTGGGGACTCCACAAATTTGAAGGAGGGTTTGTTGTTCTCATCTCTACTTGCTGACCTCTGGGAGTACTCAGCTTCCTGTTGCCTGGTTTCTTACAGTCAGTCAGCTCCCCCCACCCCCACCCCACCATCCTATTATAAATCTATAGAAGATTCCAGTCTTACCATGTGACCTCTTGGCAGGTATCACTTGATTCTGTTGAGTCTCTTCCTCCTTAAGCCCTTGCCCTTGTCCTGTCTTACTGTTCTGGAGTCAGATTGTTTGATTTGAATCTTATTCTGTTACTTACAGTTGTGAGAGCAAATTGATTTAACTTCTCTGAGCCTCAGTTTCCTCACATGTTAAAACAGAAGTACCTTCATCCCTGGATTTATAAGAAGCTCCAGTGACTTCAGAGTTAGAGTAGTACCTGATACATAATGAGCCATTAGTAAATGTGAAGTGTGCTTCTTACTCCTCAGTATTGTGGTCTTTATGTTTTCTTTCTACATCTTTGCCTATTCTTTGTCAATTTCTGTATCCATTGTGGTCCAGTCCAGGAACAGAAATTACTGAAGATACTTCAAATGGAGAGACTGTCAAACAGAAAATTAGTTACCTAGGTGATGGAAAACCTGAGAACTCAAGCAGGGGATGGTGAGTAACCCAGGAAGCTGTTGTCCATCATCCTTAGCACTGGATGGTCAATGGAGAAGGGTATTAATAGAAGCCAGAGGCTTCTGTGGGAACCAGTATGGTGGCAGGGCTGCTTGGTAACAGCTGTGGCCATATAGTAAGGGAGCCCTGGAAAGGAAGCAGCATGAAACAGAAAATAAGTTGGGCTACAGAAGAACAACCCTGGATTCTCCTCCTCTGTCTTCTAGTCTTTTATGAAAATTTTCTACTGTCACCTATGGTCCTTAGCAGATATGTGACATTTGCAGAACCTGCCAGTCTTCCTGAGATTTGTTAGATGAGTGCTGGGGAGAAATCTCTTATTAGATTGTGAGTGTGTGTGTGTGTGTGTGTGCAGTGTAGTACAGTGAAGTGAGTTCCTACTTAAGAACAGGGCAGAAGCTGGGTGCTGGTGACTCACACCTGTAATCCTAGCACTTGGGAGGCAGAGAGCAGGAAGATCAGGGTACCAGTCCCGGAATGTATGCAAGAACTTTATCAATCAATAGCTGGATGTGGTAGATATCATTCCAACTATGTGTGAGGATCAGGAGGATTATAAGTTCTGGCCAGTCTGTGAAGAAAATTCTATGAGACTCCATCTTAACAGAAAAAGCTGAGTATGGTAGTATGAGGCTGTCATTCTAGCTACAGCAAGAAGTCAAACATAGGAGTATCGCAGTCAGAAATAACTGGTGTAAAAAAGGAGGCATGGCTCAAGTATAGAGCAGAAGGCTAGTGAGAGGAAGGTTCTGATTTCAAACCTCATTTCTTGCCAAAAACAAGCAAAACAACAAACAAAACTAGAGCCAGAGGGATGTAGTTTTCCCTAGCATGCAAAGGTGCTGGATTGGTTCCCAAGCACTGTAGAAATGCAGAAGGAGAGGAGGAGAAGCAGGGTTATTTGCATTCTGGAGCTGTTATGTCTGAAGCTAGCATAGATCCCTGGTTATAGGAGGCAGTAAATCTTTTATTGACACTACTTGCAATTTGGTTTGTTGCTTAAAACTGAAAATAAATTTTTGACCAGTAACATTGACTTTAAAATATGAAGTGAAAGTTGAGCTTTGATATGGAAGTGTTGAAAAGGGGTCTTTCATTCTTGTTGGTAGGCCTGTTATTGAAGTATGTATCTATCTACATCTGCCTGGGTGACGATGTGTGTTTACCAGGTCCTTGATCTTAAAGGGGACTTTCAGCGGTGGGAATAGCTTGGCCAGTGCTTCCAAGGCAGGAAGACAGGAAGATTCAGGATTGAGTTGGGTTCTGCATGGAATGAGTTTTGAGCATCTCCTGGTAGGAATTAGTGAGAGGGCACGTGGGTAGACAAATGAGGAGACTGCTTTGTGTGCTATGAAGCCAGCTTTTGCCTCAGGTAGTAGCCCCTACATGAGGATTTTTGAACAGGGAAATGTGCAATTAGTGCTTGGGACAGGTAGTGAGTGGAGTGATGGTGGAGTTAGCCTGGCTGAGGTTGAAGTTTATGCCCATAGGAAGAAGATTAGGAAATGTTCAGGTGATTCAGTTTTGGTGTCATGGGAGTAACTTGGGTTCTGTATGCAGTACTGGTGCTGAACTGTGCTCCTCTAAGAAGGGGCCAGGGATGGGACCCAAATCAGGAAGCAAGTGCACTAGGACATGGTTTTAACTAGTCCAGAGTTGAGGACAGTTATGCATAGCCCAGAAGTGATGCCGTGGCTCAAGTGGTAGAGTGCTAGCCTTGAACTGAAGAGCTGAGGGACAGCGCCCAGGCCCAGAGTTCAAGTCCCATGACCAACCAAAAAAAAAAGTTATGCATAGCCATTGTTGAAAATCTGCTCTTTTTCTTAAGTCAATGGAAGGCATATTGAATCCAAGTAGGCCCAGAAAATACAGTGGAGGTGAGAATGTAGACATGCAGTGAACACTGACTTGAAAGGGTGGACAGGATGTGCTAAAAGCTTGGGAACAGCTCCACTTCTGGTTTTCTGGTGGTTAACTTGAGTGAAGACTGAGACTTTCCTGCCCAAGCTGGCTTCAAACCATGGTCCTCAGATCTCAGCCTCCTGAGTAGCTAGGATTAAAGGAGGTAATGTTTGAGTTGAAGAATGAAGTAGATTATTTACAAATGAAAAAAAGTAGGAAGAGCAATTTGGGCAAGAAAAAAAATCTCTGAAGCCCCAGAAGGTATGAACACTTGAATGTCAAAGGATGCACATGCCGAGTACCAGTGGCTCATGCCTATAATCCTTGCTATTCTGTAGGCAGAAATCTGAGGATCACAGTTCAGAGCCAACCCAGGCAGTAAAGCCTGTGATTCTTATCTCCAGCCAACCAGCTGAAAGAAGTAAAGTAGGGTGTAGACTGCTGTCTTTCTTGGCTCTTTTTTAAAGCTTTTACATCAACTTTATTCTCAGAGCCTGTTAACAACCCCCCTCCCCATCATTGCCAACTATGGTAGGAATCATATTCCTTCTTATATGTACCAAAAACTCATACTCAACAGTGAGTTCTGGGATTGCAAAGGAGATTTACTATTTGCCCCTGTCTGTAAGACTTCATTACAAATTAAACAAAGACACACACACAAGTGCTACACAAGTGGCTTTAACCTGAGCATTTGGGAGGGCAATCAAGTGTTAAGCAAGAGAGGAAAAGGGCCATTTATGATTTTAAGAGAGGTCACTGTGATTGAGGACTCTGCAAGGATGGGTGGGTAGGGCATGGAGGCAGGGATTCCAGGGACAAGGCTGTAGCCCCAGAATGTGGAGGCAGTTTTATGGAGCTTGACTCACCAGGCTCAGGGTGTACTGGTCAGTTTTGTTTGCAAGTAATACTCTACTTATATTAAGTTGAGCAAAAAGGTGAGCCTATTGACAGGTGTGTGTGTGTGTGTGTGTGTGTGTGTGTGTGTGTGTGTGTGTGCATGTATGCACCCTGGGGCTTGAACTTGGGACGTAGATACTGTCTCTGGGCTTTTGTGCTCAAGAGAGAGTTCTACCTCCTTGAGCCACAGCTTACTTCCTGCTTTTTGGTCATTAATTGGAGGTAAGAGTCTCATGGACTTTCCTGCCCAGCCTGGCTTTGAACCTTGATTCTCAGATCTCAGCTTCCTGAGTAGCTAGGATTACAGATGTGAGCCACCTGTGTCTGGCCTGACAGGCTCACTTTTACCATAGGTTTGGGTCAGAACTTCTGATGCCAATGAAGGTCATTCTTATGATCTCAGACCAGTGTCATCTGGTGAATCACATCCCTCACGTTTCATTCACAGAGGTGTCTCAGACAGAACAAACGTCTCTTCCTAGAGGAAAATGTGATCTATATAATTTTCTACAATAATGTTGGCATTTGAAGTTAATGGCAATTTCAACCATTTATTATTGTTGTTACTGCTAGAGATAAGGTCTTGCTTTGTAGTTCAGAATATCCTTGGACTCTCTATCCTCTTGCCTCAGCCTCCTGAATACTGGAATTATAGGCATGTTCTACCATGACTGACCTTACTTAGATTCACATGGATGTACAATGGGGTGTTTCAACTTTTCTCCCTACCATGTTCACTTTTTCAAGTGTACAGTTGAGTAGTGTGAGTATATTCACATTGTTGACCAGACTTTTTGTCTTATGAACCTGAAACTTGGTGGTAGTGAAGTGGCAACTTCCTTGCCTTGTACCCCTCAGTTCTGGTGACCACTATTCTACTTGCTGTTTCTTTAGATTTAATCCCTTGAGAATCATACACTATTTGCATTTTATGACTCATTTTACTCAACATAATATCTTCAAGGCTCATCTGTGTTTTGGCATATGATAGGATTGCCTTTTGTACTATTACCGTGTGTGTGTGTGTGTGTGTGTGTGTGTGTGTGTATTTATACATCTGAAACACAGTTAAGTTGCTTTTATTTCTTGGGAATTGTGAAAAATGCTACAGTGAATATGGGTATACATATACCTCTTTGAGACCTTATCCTCAAGCCTTTTGCATATGTACCTAGAAGAGAATCAGTGGATTGATCACATCGGTTATTCTATTTTTTAAGTTTCTGAGTGGACTTCATCCTGCTTTCCAAAGTGGTTATACCATTTTATAATTCTACCAGTAATACACAAGAGTGACTCATCCCTGTAATCCTAGCTACTCGGGCAGAGGCGAGCCTGAGGGGAAAAAGTTTGCTCACCAGACTCCATTTGGACCAATAAAAAGCCAGCATGGTTGTGCAAATCTTGTCATCTCAACAACACAGCAAGCATAAATAGGATAGTAGTCCAGTCCTCGTGGGACATAAAGTGAAGACTCTATTTGAAAAATAAAACAGCAAGAGCTGGGGGCAGCTGTGTTCGTGGCACAGTTCTTGTGTTTTTGGCCTCTGGTGTCATAGCAACTCATTGCTGGGCCAAATGCCATGAAACCTTTACATGTATCTTCTTTAGGACTTCCTGGTTTGAAGTGTGGTATTTTACATGTCTTCTGTGTTTGGTATAAGATGATGGCCCAGCTTTATTCTTTTTTTTTTTTTTGTCAGTCGTGGGGCTTGAACTCTGGGTCTGGGCGCTGTCCCTCAGCTCTTCAGCTCAAGGATAGCACTCTACCATTTGAGTCACAGTGCCACTTCTGGTTTTCTGGTGGTTTATTGGAGATAAGAGTCTCATGGGCTTTCCTGCTAGGGCTGGCTTTGGCTTTGATACTCAGATCTCAGCCTCCTGAGTAGCTAAGGATTACAGACGTGAGCCACTGGTGCTTGGCTGTGGCCCAGCTTTATTCTTTTGCATGTGGTTATCTTAAAACTTACTGAAAAGACTGCCTTTTTCAGTGAAGCTATATGTGCACTTTTGTTTGTTGATTTTTGAGACAGTCTTGTTATATAGTCTAGGCTGACTTTAGACTTGGCTATGTAGCCCAGGCTGACCTTGAACTCATGATCCTCTTGCCTTAGCCTTCTGACTTCTGGGATTATGGGTGTGTACCACCATACCAGGCTTTTATATTCAATGTTTATATCTATATATATATATATATGTATGCATGCATCTATCTATCTTATTATCTTTAGTTGTACAAAGAAGTTTGAATCAACTTG
>NW_012267283.1:242352-246888 GCF_000151885.1 Dipodomys ordii | reverse complement strand
TTTTTTCTTTTTGCTTATGTGGTGCTGAGGAATCGAACCCAGGGCCTTGAGCATGCAAGGCAAGCGCTCTACCACTGAGCCACCTTCCCAGCCCCATGTTTATTTATTTCTTATCAAAATTGACATTTCTTGTTAGTAATACCTGAAGTACTAGGATGGATTTATTCTACCAGCGTTGAGTAACTTCTCTGTATTATACCGTACAGTTCCTTGGAATAAGGTATCTAAATTATAGAAATCTCATTAGTCTGGTATAGGTCAGGCCTCTAACATTCCAGATGAATAATATCTTGTATATTTTGACTAAAAATGATTGTAGAGTGGCTGAGTCTTTTTCAGGGATGCTAACTGAAGACGGGGGAGGTGTTTGGGAAGGACCTGGCCTTGTCCTCCTGCTGACTCAGCATGTGTACTGGCAAAGAGACAAAGTGGCAGCACTCTCTGTGCCATCAATCCACACGGATCTGAGCAGCAGCTCTTCTTTATTTCATGACTTATATCAGCAATTGTTAAGGGCACTGGAACTTCTTTTCATTCAGAGATCTGTGTGGGCCTACTGTATGCCACATCTGGGGATACATAGATGCATAGTTCAACCTTAACCTCTAGGTACTCAGGGTCCAGGAAAGAAAATGGAGTACAGGTGAGAGCTATCACCGATCATGACCTTAGGGATATACACAGAGTGATGCTATTAAGTTAAAGAAATTCTAGAGGGAAGCACAGTTAGAGGAAGCCTGGGTTGTCTATTTCAGGTAACAATTTCATTTTGTCTTTTAAACTCACAGTTTTGGATTTCAATGAGAATTTGAAAATTGTTTTCTGGGTTGATAATTAGAGGAAAGTCTGTATTTCTTTGAAGCTCTTAGATTTTCTTGTGCTTATATTTGTGTATGTGTATGTTTGTGGGTGTATTTTTTTTTTTTTTTGGGTCTGGTTGTGGGGCCTGAACTCTGGGCCTGGGCTCTGTCCCTCAGCTCTTCAGCTCAAGGCTAGCACTCCACCACTTGAAACACAGCACCACTTCCGTCTTTTTTCTTTTTTCTTATGTGGTGCTGAGGAATCGAACCCAGGGCCTCAAGTATGCAAGGCAAGCTCTCTACCACTGAGCCAACTTCCCAGCCCCATATGTGGGTGTATATTTTTGAATGTGTGTGTATGTATGTGTTTGTGGTAAGGTCTTAGTAGCCCAAGCTGGTTTTGAGTTTACAATCCTCCTGACTCCCAAGTGCTAGGATTATAGTCATGTGTCACCCACATCTACTTTATATACATATGTGTATGTATTTATATGATGTATGTGTATATACATAGATACATACACACACACACACATATACACCCAGTTGATTTCCCGCACCAGTGTGCCCAATGTTGACATGTCTCCCTTTCAAAAGTAAAAATTTCAATATAGCAATAGCAGAGTCTTAAAGCAGGCCCCTTTTTTGAAGAGTGCCTTGTGTAGCTTCAGGGACAGCTTCATGAAGCTGGCCCTGGGTCTTTTCTTGGAGGTACTGGTTCCCAGGTCCAGTAAAGAAGGTCTCTGCTTGTCTGTCTTGGTATAGTTAAGTCTTTTCTGTTCTCATGCTGTGGATATGCTTGCATGTGAGCTGGGCTCCCCAGGGCTCTTGATCCAGCCTTGGTTGTTAGGAAGTCTGCCTGGACTCTCCATCCCCTGCCATTACCATCACTTTTTAGCATGCTCTGTTTGTAGAAAAATGTGATGTGGTCTCCCTGAGGCCTGGTCTTTCATGTGTAATGTAGGCTTGCAGGGCTTTTCATTTCCCTAGCTGTAATATATGCTTAGCAGGGCTTATTTCCCTAGCTGCTGCTTCTCCTTTCTTTTTCCTTTGTTCTTGTCTCCTCTGCACTGAGGGCATCCAGCATCCTCTCCTCAGTTATGCCCACTTATGGTTATTTCAGTGTATGACTATATGATATGGCTACGGTTTCATTCTTCCTTGACAAATGTGAGAACATAAGCTTTGAGAGGTAGGTGAAGCAACTTGATTTGCTGAAGGTTACAGGAACAGAAGAGAGCGAGGCTGGGGAGTTGAACTTGAGGCTGTCCAACTGTCAGAGTTGTTTTCTTCCCTCCAGTGCCACATAGCACTGGCACTGTGCAGAGCAATGGCATTTCATCCTGGAGCACAATCTTAACCTGTGTCTGCTCCTTTATTTCTTTCTGGCCTTTCTTCACACTGTACTTGTCCACCTCATTAGAATAGTTTTCTGAGACTGCCTCCCTCTCTCTGTCACACCAGGCTGCTTGGATCAGTGGTCTCGCGCACTGTTGCCATCTGCCTTGCCATCTGTCTTCTCTTGCCTCAACATTATGCTCGTGCAACCCAGGTCTTCCTGCCCATCTCACAGCTCCAGGAGACCCTGTTTTTTTTTTTTTTCCCAGTAGAATCCCAAACCTTCAGAACACATGGTCATCTACCCCAAGGTTTCTTTGCCCACTTGAGGAAACTGGCTCAGACAGAGAAGTGATTTTTATGTTTTTAGACCACAGTTCCAGATAGTTCACTGATGAGCTGGATTAGACTTCTTGTTTAGTAACCACTTACCTTTCTAACATCATGAACCAACTTCTGTCTTTTCCCTAGATTCTGTCTTTTCCCAGGGTCTCTTTTTTTTTCATAGCAGTTTCCCCAGGCAGCAAGTAGATGATTGATGAAATTCACTGAGTAAATTGATTTTTTTTTGTTTGTTTGAAACAAGGTTTCACTGTCCAGTCTGGCTCAAACTCTTGATCCTTCTGGCATAGCCTTCCAAATGCTAAAATTACAGGCATGTGTCACCAATACCTGGCTGATTGGATTCTTTCCTTCCTTGGTTCTTTCTGCTGTGCCAGGGCATCTGGGTATTTCTTTTTTGTTCTAGGCACTATACAGCCTTCCACCTAAGGCTCCTACCCATTGCCTGTGTCTCAGACCATCTGTGGATGAGTTTTAGTACTGTACCATGGCTTAGGATCCTGACCGTCATTTCTCCTTCATCTTTCCAGATTTTTCTTTTTTTTTTTTTTTTTCCGGGTCCGGTCGTGGGGCCCAAACTCTGGGCCTGGACGCTGTCCCTCAGCTCTTCAGCTCAAGGCTAGCGCTGTACCACTTGAGCCACAGTGCCACTTCCAGCTTTTTTTCTTATGTGGTGCTGAGGAATCGAACCCAGGGCCTCAGGCATGCAAGGCAAGCGCTCTACCACTGAGCCACCTTCCCAGCCCTCTAGATTTTTCTGATACTTATTTTTAATTCAGTATAGTCACTCTGTGGCAAGAGTACTTTAGGACCATACCTCTTTTCCCTCTTCTAGGAGTCACCATCCAGCGTTACATCACTGCTCTGCCAGGGCTTTCTTCATTTCTGATTAGCACCATCCCAGTAAGATCTGTGATTGCCTCACAGAGTGTCCTGTTTTCCTTCAGCTGGTCTCCCCTCTCCTTCCTAGTCTGTTCTCAACACTTAGCATCCTTGAGTATTGCCTTGCCTATGTCACTCCCCGTCTGTGGAGACCTGGGTGATCCCCCACTGCTCACTCAGTACTGTTCTGGTTTGTAGCATGCCCATCTGTGATGAGGATCTATTTAATTCTCTAGTCCCCTCCTAGGAAGTCATGCCCCTACCAAATGGTTTTCCTATGAGTTGTCTGCCATGTCATGAATTCTTGCTTCTGAGATTATAATAATATTTGCAATAAAAGTTATGTGAGTATGAGCTCTCCAAATACCTTGTGGTTTTTGTAGTGTTTTCATACTGATCGATAGCAAGTAACAAACCATGCATGGAGAGTACTGTTTTGCCCAAGACCCTTGCTATTCCAAGGATACATCCTAAAACTGGGGGCATCAGTATCACCTGAAGATTGTTGGTAATGCTGAATTTCAGGCCTAGTTTAGGAACTGTGGAATCAGAACCTGCATTTTGACATGATTCCTAAGTGGTTTGTATACATTTTAAAAGACAGGAAATACTACCTTTTAGAACAAGTTTGTTAGTCTTGGCTAAGCATTCAGATTATCTGAGGACCTTTTAGACAATACTGATGCCTGACTCTATCTCAAGAATTTTGGATCTAAGCCAGATGTGATGGTGTACATTTGTAATCCCAGCACTGGAGGTAGAAGCAGAAGGATCTTAGTGTAAGACCAGTCTGGGTAACTGTCTGGACAAAATGAAAAACAACTGGTGTTTCAAATCTATGATCCTGGCTACATGGAAGGTGGAGACTGGGGGATCAAGGTTCAAGGTAAGTCCAAGCCAAAAAAGAAAAAAAAAAGTTCATTTCAACTCTGATGGCTTATGCTTCTAATCCTAGCTACCCAGGAGGCTGAGACCTCTAAGATCATAGTTCAGTACAGCCTAGGCAGAAAGTCTGTGAGATGCCATATCCAATTAACTAGCAAAAATGCCAGACTGGAGGCATGACTCAAGTGGTAGAGCATCAGCTGTGAACAAGCAAGCTTAGTAAGAGTGTGAAGCCTTGAGTTTAAGCCATGGTACCAGCATATACAAAAATGAAGCAATGGGAAAATTA
>NW_012267283.1:231231-241527 GCF_000151885.1 Dipodomys ordii | reverse complement strand
TTTCTTTTTGCTTATGTGGTGCTGAGGAATTGAACCCAGGGCCTCGAGCATGCAAGGCAAGCGCTCTACCACTGAGCCACCTTCCCAGCCCCAGTACTCCGCTTCCTAAACAGCCTGATGACATGTCTGTGTTGCTGTTTTCCTACACAGTCATCCTGAGGTACTGCAGAATGTCATGAGATCATGTGGCTGATATGAACCCTGGCAGATAAGGAAGTGATGATCCTTCACCAGTATCCTGGAAGGCTGCTCACTTTTGGTTCCCTCTGTCCCTTACTGGCTTTACTGGCTCTTTTCTCCTCAGTCTCCTTTGCTTTCTCTCCCTATTTTCTTACCTTGAAATATTGGAAAGCCCCAGGACTTAGACTTTATAGTTGCTCTTATCTGTGTGCTGTCCTTCAGCAGTCTCATCCAGACTCCCAGGTGTATGTGCCATGAGTGCCCTAGTGGCTCCAGGCCAAACCCTCTTTCCTGGGTTCCAGGTTCCTACCTCTCACTGCCTCTGGATGTCCAGGCCTGCACCTCTCTCTAACAGGTGTCTAAGCTAGCACTCTTAACTGCTCACCTGTCCTGGAGATGTGGAAACCACTTCTTCCAGTCTTTTTTTGTCTAGAAAATAGCACCTCTTGTTTTTTTATTAATAAGTTTTTTTTTATTGTGAAAATACTGTACAGAGGGGTTACAATTACATGAGCAAGGTAATGAGTACGTTTCTTACCAACGCACCTCTATTTTTTAATTCTTAGGTCAACAAAACCTATGAAACCCTTACAATTATTCTTAGTGTTTATTTTTCTCCTCCCGCATCCAATCCATCAGGAAATCCTTTGGAACTATATTGAGGCTCTGATCACTTCTTACTGCTTCTGTTGATGCTACTGTGACTCAGCCACCCATATCTCTTGCATGGATTTGTGTTCTTATCGCATTTGTTTTCTGACTAGCTTTCCTGTTTCCTCCTTCCCACATTTAGGCAATTAACAATGGTGCAAAGATGATTCTCTAAAACAGGAGAAACCTTAAGCCCCAGTGTCTTTCCTTTTTCTTGTTTAAAACCATCCAGAGACTTTATTTTTGGTTTTAAACATTATTTTTATCTGATTCCTTTTGTATACTTGTGGGTGCTATATACTACACCTGTAGATGGCTTTGCAAAGCCTTTTACACTAAACACACACACACCAAAACCATCTAGAGACTTTTAAGTTCTCCCATAGTAGTAGCCTTCTAGTTCTCGTAGCCTTGAAGGCACCACTGGTGCCTCTCTGACCACCACCCTCCACTTACGCCCTTACCTCCAGCCTTTTATAGGAGCAATTCTCCTTACCTGGAATGTCCAATGCCCAGATAGCCTTAGGGCTTAGTCACTTGTTTCATTTGGCTCTCCAGATGTTATCTTCTAGACCTCCCAAACCATTTTATAAACCACAGCAGTCCCTCCTTACCTGTTGTTCCCTTTCTGTGAGGTTTGTGAGGTCTCAGTTACCTGTGGTTAATTGTGGTCCAAAAATACCATACACAGTTCATAAGTTTTAGATGGTACACTGTTCTGAATGTATAATGAGATCTCTCTCCCACCCAGGATGAGTCATACATAGTCTGGTGTGTCAAGGCTGTACATCCTATCTTCTCATCCATTACCTAGTAATCATCTAGGTAACTTAGTAACCATTTGGTCACTGTTGCCATATTGTAATGATTGTGTTCAAATGATACTTGTTTTCCTTAAGAGTATCCACAAGCTGAAGAGGAGTGATGCTGGCAGTTTTATTACAGTATATTGTTTTGCTTGTTTTATTTTTGAAAATTGTTCATCTTACTGTGCTTCACGTATAAATTAAGCTTTATCATAGTCACATGTGTAAAAAGAAACATGTCATATATAGGGTTTGGTTCCATCCATGCTTTCAGACATCCACTGAAGGGGGTCTTGGAATGTGTGCCCCCTGTAAAGGGGGACTACTGTAGTAGTAACAGACCTCTTCTTACTTGGTTGTCTCCCTCTTTACGTGATTTGTACTGCTAGACGTGCTTTGCTTACCATCTGTCTGCTGCATGGTGCTGTAAACTCCTGGAGTACATGGGCTTCATCTAACTTGCTTATTGATATAATTTCAGAGTATGAACAGAATTTAGGATGGAGGTGGGTGCACAGATATTTATTGACTCAGTAAATGGATATAAGATAAGTAATAAGCATATTATTTTTGATAGAGAAAGAAAGAGCCTTAATGAACATGAGTAGGGAGCTGTTTTTGTAAGCTAAGGGAGTTTTTGAAACATAGTATTAAAAAGAATAAGGCAGCCCTATATATACTAATTGAGATAGTGGGAATATAAGTAAAAACAAAAAAACCAAAAAACCCAGGCTGTGTAAGATCTGCTGTCATTTGTGTAATTTGTGTGTGTGTGTGTGTGTGTGTGTGTGTGTGTGTATGTGTACGAAGTCGTGTGTAAACATGTAACTTGGTCTTGGAAGCATGCAGTATTGTCTCAGTAGGGTCATTTTCTGACTCTTTGAGAAAGACTGTATTTTCCTCTTGGAGGCTATTTGACTAAATGAGGGAGAAAGAATCCTCTTCTCTTTCTTACTTGGTTTAATGGTGGTTGATATAGGTTATAAAGGGAAACATGGACTACTCAGCCCCTGACCAACACTGATCACGTTTACTATGGGTGTGAATGTCATCCTGCTAAATAAAAACTGAGTCAAAACCCAAGAGATACAGAGCTGTGCTGTAACTAAGGTGGGGCGGGGGTGGTGGTGGTGGTAAACAAGAGACTGTACTCTTTCATTTTATGTTTTTCTGGTTATGGTACCTGGGGAATGAACCCAGAGCCTTATGCATGTTGGGCAAGCACTACCTCTGTACTACAAACCCCAGCCCTCTCCTGGAAGCTTTTTTTTTTTTTTGTTGGTCGTGGAGCTTGAACTCTGGGCCTGGGCACTTTCCCTCAGCTCTTCAGCTCAAGGTGAGCGCTCTACCACTTGAGCTACAGTGCCACTTCCGGTTTTCTGGTGGCTTATTGGAGATAGGAGTCTCACGGTCTCTCCTGCCCCGGCTGGCTTTGAACCGAGATCCTCAGATCTCAGCCTCCTGAGTAGCTAGGATTACAGGCGTGAGCCACCAGCGCCCGGCTCTCCTGGAAGCTTTTAATCTATCTGATCAAATACCATAAATATTTACTTGTGACTTTTACCCTCTTTATTCATGGTTAATCAGTTTAGTGAACCATCTTTTAGTTCAGGGTTAAGAAATTGTTTTCTGTACTGGGCCAAGTCATGAGTGGAGAGGTAAAATCTTCCATTGTCTCCCAGTTGTCTAGAATTTATTGGAGTCTCATTTCCTACTCTTGTAGAGGACAGCCCCGACCTTGCCTGTTCTTGTGTGGTGACAGTCGCTCTCCTTCTTTGTGCCTTCCCTCAAAGTGTTTCCACTTTCAGCCTGACTCTAAAGAACAAGGTTGCCACTAGTTTTTTTTCCCCTTCTGAGACCATTCTTATGCAGTTTTTTTCCCCTTCCCGAAACCATTCTCAGCCTCTTGTTATTGTATGCAATGCAATGAAAGGTAATATTTACAAAAGGCACACTGTAGTGTTCCAAGATTACATGTTAAAGCTGTGTTTGCATTTCCCCTAACTCAGTTTTGGTATCACTAGATGAGTGTGTTTTCAAGTGTTGACCCTGGCCTATTGGCTCCTTAAGGTATAACTAGCAGAACACACTTTTTTTTTTCCCAACTGTAAACTGTGTCTATGGTGCTAGAAAGGTCTTTGCATTGATTTATTTGTGTTTTAAGAAAACTTCTTTTATCTAAAGGTTTCTTCTTATTGTTTGTGGCTTGTTTTGGGGACTGGGTCTTGTTCTTTTTTTTTTTTTGTCGATCGTGTGGTCTGAATTCTGGGCCTGGGCACTGTCCCTGAGCTCTTCAGTTCAAGGCTAGCACTCTACCACTTGAGCCACAGTACCACTTCTGGCTTTTTCTGTTTATGTAGTGCTAAGGAATCGAACCCAGGGCCTCATGCATGCAAGGCAAGCACTCTACCACTGAGCCACCTTCTCAGCCTTGAGTCTTGTTCTTTATGTAGCCCAGGCTGACAGGAAACTGGAGAGCCTTTTGCCCTAGCCACCCCAGTTTGGACAGGCAGGAGGTCTATAGGCTTGTGATGTTGCAGTAAGTAAGAATCTGTTAATCATGAGAAACATTGTTGCCAGCAGCTGAATGAATAAAGTATTTTTTCCAAAAGAAGGAAGTTCACAGTGTGAAGAAGTTTAGTACTGTTACAGTAGAGCAATTACTCAGAGCACTGTAGGTAAAAGACTATAGCATCTGGCAAAGGAAATGGAGCCTTTAAAGTCAGCCAAGGGAATTCTGACATAATCATTTATTGGCTGGTAAATCACTTCTGACCCTCTGCTGTCTCATCAATAAATGTGGATAATAGGTACTGTATCTCAGGTTGATCAGATAACTTCATGAGATTATGTGGAATAGAGCCCAAAGCTGTTTTTACAACTGCTTCTTGCAATTTATGTGAACAGCATATTTTAGCCTCTTACAAAAAAGATTAGCCCCTTCCCTTCCTTCTTATTAAGCACTGTGGTTTGAACTCTAAGCCTTGCATTTACTAGGCAGGCACTTACCTCTTGAGCCAAACCCTGGCTCCTTTTTGGCTATTTGGAAAGGTTCTCATAATTGAGATAGGTGTACCTCACAATGTATGGAATACCTTAAACATTCAGAAATAAGAGATGAAAGAAAAGGAAAAATGCTTTCTAAAACAGCAAAGTATATAGTAAAGGATTATTATATAATTGGATATAGAAGAGGAAGAGGAAATAGACCCCATTCTGCAGAGAAGGTACCTAAATGTGGGAAGGAAAATCCTGAATGTGTTCTAGGATTCATTTACTATAACTTTGGGACCAAATTGTTGATGGCTTAAAAAGTCAACAACCATTGTGTGATTATTCCTTGTGAGCTCATTATGGCAGACACTTTCATTTCCTTTCCTTTATTTGATTTCTATCTTGCTTTACTCAGTAGAAATGAATTACCCTCTGCTCATTCCACATGCTGATGCTGAAAGCAAAAGAGGAATCTTCTCCTTTTGTGAGCTCTGTACCTTGAGGAGAAAAGTTGAGAGAAAGCTTTATTTCATCTGGCAAGAAAACAATTCTCTCCCAAAGGAAATAGATGAGAGAAGCTAGACTTAATCAGGAAGTTCATATTCCATTCAGTTATTCATCAAATATTTATCAAGTGCCGGATATTTTGCTAGGTGCATCTAGCCACATTTCCTTTGGACAAGCCATTAAACTCTAGGAATTTTCGGGTTTCTCTTTCTTGTCTTCTGCCCTAAGATTAAATGATGAAAGCCTAAAACCAAAATTGCTACTCATTGCCCAGTATGTTTATTGCCAGTATTTAGGAAAGCTGTTATTATTATTTTGCATATAGCTACCTTGCTGAATTCCTAACACATTTTGAATACTTTTTATGTTTAGAAAATCCTCAAAAATTAAACCCTCAAAAAACAACAACCCAATTAATAAATGGGCTAATGACTTGAAAGACTTTCCAGGAGAGTAAATTCAAATGCCCCATAGAAATACTCAGCATCTCAGGCCATAAAGGAAATATAAGTCAAAACAACCACATCCCAGTTAGAATGGCCATCATCAAGAAAACAACAACAAATGCTGGCAAGAATGCAGCCAGAAGGGAATCCTATTACACTATTGGTGTGAATATAAGCTGTTCAACCACTCTGAAAAGCAGTATTGAGGTTCCTCAAAAAAAAACCAAACAAACATAGAACTATCCTATGACTGAGCAGTTCAACTCCTGGGCATTTATCCAATAGAACACAGACAAGGGTACAGTAAAGCCATTAGCATAACCATGTTCATTGTAGCACAATTTACCATAGCTAAGATATGGAATCAGCCCAAGATCAAGAAAATGTGTATACATACACAATGGAATTTTATTCATCAATTAGAATGCTATTACTATTCACAAGGAAGTGGAAAGACTTGGAAAAAATTACATTCAGTGAAGTAAGCCAGACCCAGAGAAACAAAGGTTGCTCGCTTTTCCTCATTGTGGTAGATAGACTGTGCAAATCTAGGACTAACATTGGGATGGGCTGTATTCAAGTGGTTTCAATTGAATTCACAGACATAAGAAACTCTATTGAGGGGCTGGGAAGGTGGCTCAGTGGTAGAGTGCTTGCCTTGCATGCATGAGACCCTGGGTTCAATTCCTTAGTACCACATAAACAGAAAAAGCCGAAAGTGGCGCTGTGGCTCAAGCAGTAGAGCGCTTGCCTTGAGCTGAAGAGCTGAGGGACAGCGCCCAGGCCCAGAGTTCAAGTCCACAACCGACCAAAAAAAAAAAAGAAACTCTATGGAGAGCTCAAATAGCATATGTGTGTGTGTGTGTGTGTGTGTGTGTGTGTGTGTGTGTGTGTGTGTGTGTGTACACATATATATACATATATACTTTAGAAAGACTAGGTCAAAGCCCAATAACACCAACACCAGAAAACGAGTATATTCAAGTATGTGTGTGTGGGGGGGGTGTTAAGGGATAAATGAAAGAAGGGGGAGAGCAGAAGAAAATACGGTCAAGAATTCATTGTATATACCATAGAATTAAGAAAATGAGGTGCTGGGAAGGTGGCTCAGTGGTAGAGCGCTTGCCTTGCATGCCTGAGGCCCTGGGTTCGATTCCTCATCACCACATAAGCAAAAAGAAAAAAGCCGGAAGTGGCGCTGTGGCTCAAGTGGTAGAGCACTAGCCTAGAGCTGAGGGACAGCGCCCAGGCCCAGAGTTCAGGCCCCATGACTGGAACCCCCCCCCAAAAAAAAAAAGAAAATGAGGAGCTGGGAAGGTGGCTCAGTGGTAGAGTGCTTGCTTTGCATGCGTAAAGTCCTGGGTTCAATTCTCAGCACTACATAAGCAGAAAAAGCTGGAAGTGGTGCTGTGGTTCAAGTGGTAGAGCACTAGCCTTGAGCTGAAGAGCTGAGGGACAGTGCCCAGGCCCAGAGTTCAGGCCCCATGACCGACAAGAAAAAAAAAAAGAAATTGAAGGTTGGGGGATGACACGGATCAAGATGCGTTGTATTCATAAACTGCTTTGTTACATGGCACTTCCTTTGCACAACTACTTAATTAAAAATATGTAAAAAGAAAATCCAGGGCTGGGAAGTTGGCTCAGTGGTAGAGCACTTGCCTTGCATGCTCGAGGCCCTGGGTTTGATTCCTCAGCACCACATAAGAAAAAAAGCCGGAAGTGGCGCTGTGGCTCAAGTGGTAGAGTGCTAGCCTTGAGCTGAAGAGCTGAGGGACAGCACCCAGGCCCAGAGTTCAGGCCCCACGACCGGACCCCCCCCCCAAAAAAAAAAGAAAATCCAAGGGAATCATGTATTTTGCTACTCTTACTGATTTCTTCCTAGTTTTTTTAAAAAAAATTTATACATTGAATGTACCTATGGAAATTCTTGGAGACGTCATTCTTATCTTTTTGGTTTCTTATCAAGTGAATAATTTTTTTAGACAGATGTGGTGTCTCATTCTTGTCATCTCAAGTACTTGGAAAGGCTGAAATTGTGGTTCAAGGCCAGTCAGTGCAAAAAGTTCATGAGACCTCATCTCAGCCAATAAAAGCTGAGCATGGTGGTCAGATGCATAAGAAGCTAAATAGGAGAATCGAGGTCAATGCAGCCCAACACAAATGGTGATTCCTTGTTTTAAAAACAAAGCAAAAAGTGGTGAGAGCATGGTGCAGGTGGTTAAGCACTAGCCTAGTAAGTGCTAAGCCTTGTGTTTGAACCCCCAGAAACACAAAAACCTAAAACCCAAAGCAAAACAAAGAGATTTTTTTTCTACTCATAGCTTATTAATTCATTTTATTTATTTACTTATTGTACCAGTCCTGGGCCTGAACTCAGGACCTGGATGCTGTCTCTGTACTTTTGTGCTCCAGGCTAGTGCTCTACCATTTCAACCATAACTTCATTTCCAGTTTTTTGTGGTTAATTCTTTTCTGCCTGGCTTCATACAGTGATCCTCAGGTCTCAGCCTCCTGAGTAGCTAGTGTTACAGGCATGCGCCACTGGCTCATTTATTTATTTATTTTTATATCAGGGGTGAATGGCTTGATCAGAATAAAGTACCTTTTTATCATCTTTGAGTTTTATTTATTTATTGTCAGTCGTGGGGCTTGAACTCTGGGCCTGGGTGCTGTCTCTATGTTCTTCAGCTCAAGGCAAGCACTCTACCTCTTGAGCCACAGCGCCATTTCCAGTTTTCTAGTAGTTTATTGGAGATCAGAGTCTCACAGACTTTTCTGCCCGGGCTGGCTTTGAACTGCGATCCTCAGATCTCAGCCTCCTGAGTAACTAGGATTACAGGCGTGAGCCACTGGCGCCTGGCTCATTTTTTTTTCATTAATATTTTAGTTTGGTTTCTCAATATTGAACCTTACTTACATTTATACTTAGATAATTCTTACTCTGCCCTGAATTTTGTTTGTAAAGGCTTTAAATGGAATTTTGAATTTCTTCATTATGTTTTTCCTTCTTTCCTCCCATCTTTTGGCTTGATTTACTGAATCAGTTTTATTTTTCTCTGCATTCTGCTCTGTTTCTATTTGATTGATGTGTTTAATTATGGTTTTCTTCCATAATCAGATTAGTTAGTGACTTTCTCCAGACCACGGGGGCACTTTTGGGTTTGCTTCTACTTACCCTCCTAAATTTTATGGATCACATCCTGACTTTAACAATTGTGGTATTTTTAAATATTAAAGCTCCTTCTTTCACTTATTCTTTGCTAAACAGTTGCTCCAAACTCAATAGTAACATTAGCTCTCCATTAAGCTAATCTCCCCACCCCCATGCTAAGTGTCCACATTGAATCACTGAGCTGTACTCCCAGACTGTCTTTTTTTGAATAAAGACCTGTAGATTTGTTCTGATTTATTTTTCAGTGAGCTGCCTTATGTCTGTAAGTTAAGAGGAAACAACCTCTTGTTTTGGAACTCCTCATGTTCTGACACCAGGTGTGGTATGCATTATTACTTTTTTTTTCTTTGTACCAGGGTTCAGCACTTGGCTTTTGCTAAGATGCAGGAATGGGGTAGGTGTGGAATGAGGGGAGGGGAGGGAAGAGAATGAAGTCTTGATCCTTAGATTGGCTCTTAGACAGCTTCATATAGGTCCTGTGGCCGATAAAAAGACAGCAGGCAGAATGGACTGCTCACAAATGCCACGTGGGAGAAGAGTTACCCTGTGTCAGGAAGTTCATGGCCCTTCCTCTTTCCTTTCTTCAAGCTGTGCTAGCAGCTCAACACTTTTAGTTCTTTGCTTACCCAATTTCTCTCTACCCACAATGCCTGCTTCCACTTGCCCCCTCACTTGTCTCAGGTTGGGGTTCTATATTTTTAAAAATCCCACCTTTTCCCATATTCAGCATTTCCTGCTGAAGGGATTTTGGTTTGCAACTTGGAGCTAGATTCAATATTTCTGTGAATTTGATTCTGTCAGCTGAATCTCAGGAATTCCTCAAAGTTTCTTATTGACTGATGACATACTTCCTTGTTTGCTGGCTTCTTAAAGTGGTCTTACTCTTATTTTTCAATGCCTTTTGTCATTTCCTGGGAATTTGGACTTGTCAGCAGTGTTGACAAGAGTTAAACATAGCCTCAGTTTACCATCTCTGAGGATGTTAGTGCTTTATTTTCCACTGGTGGGAATGTAGTAGCTTTTTGAACCAGCCTCTCTCCTCCTTGGTTCCTCTTTCATGAAAGTTTACTAATAACAGCTATCAATTTGTATTTATTATATACCACTCATCCTATCACAGCAAATTTAATGGTTCTTTTATTTTCTGTCCCCTGTTTGCCAGACCTTGTTCTGGTTAGCTATTGCTGCTTAATAAGCCACCTTCTATTACATAGGTTAGAACACAAATTTACTCAGGTATGTGGCTTTGCTTGGCAGGAGGTAGAGGAGGTATCTCCAGCAGTTGTAGTCAGATATTGATGGGCCACTTGAACCAAAGGCTCCAGTGGGCTAGTTGCCCATGGTGACTCATGGCTGGCATTTTGCTAGAGTAATGTGTGACTCACCATGTGCTACTCCACCACAGTATGATGATCAGCTATTTGGAGGGCATGTCCCAGGAATGAGCATTTGGGTAGTAAGAAAACAGAAAATTCCGGGCCATGTAGGGCTGGGCCCAGAACTGTGTAGGATAGTCTCTCTCTCTCTCTCTCTCTCTCTC
>NW_012267283.1:226302-229986 GCF_000151885.1 Dipodomys ordii | reverse complement strand
CACAACTATGTTTATTGCAGCATTATTCACCATAGCTAAGATATAGAACCAACCCAGATGCAGCTCAGTAGATGAATGGATCAAGAAAATGTGATATGTATGTGTGTGTGTGTGTGTGTGTGTGTGTGTATACACACACACACATATATAGGAATTCTGTGCCTCCATCAGAAAGAATGACATTGCCCCATTTGTTAGGAAATGGGAAGATTTGGGAAAAAAATTATATTAAGTGAAGTAAGCCAGGCCCAAAGAAACATAGGTCCCATGGTTTCCCTTATTTGCAATAACTAGTATATGTCTAGGGCAAGCAGAAAAGGTCAAAAGCTATGTACATATGGCCATACAAAATGATGTCAAGCAAAATGAACCCCAAGACAGGGACATAAGTATTTTTTTCTTTCTTGCTATTGTTTTTAATCTACTTATAATGTACATTTATATGTGATTTTTTTTGTTTCTTTTGTATGTTCTTACCCCCCAGTATAACCCCTGTTTTCACTGTATTTGATTCCAATGCGCTGCATCTTGTATATACACTTTTCTAATTTGGGAAGGGGAAGGGAAAAAACAAAATGTTAAAATAAAGATATAGGTTGACCCGTTATAACAATGAGATGTACAAGACACTATGTTGAAAACGAACTTTACAACTTGTCTGGGAGAGGGAGGGAAGAATTGGGGAGGTGGAGAGGGAAGGGATGGTAGGGGAAAAACAAAGGAGGAGGTAACAATGCCCGATAGGAAATGTACTCATTACCTTACTCATGTAACTGTAACCCCTCTGTACACTATTTTTACAATAAAAAAAAAACATTAAAAAAAAGAGTAGCAGGGTGCCAGTGGCTCACACCTGTAATCCTAGCTACTCAGGAGGCTGAGATCTGGGGATCACGGTTCAAAGCCAATCCAGGCAGGAAAAGTCTGGAAGTAGTTTATCTCCAATAAACTACTCAGAAAACCAGAAATGGTGCTATGGTTCAAGTGGTAGAGCACTAACCTTGAGCTGAAGAGCTGAGGGACCGTGCCCAAGCTCAGAGTTCAAGCCCCACGACCAACAAAATAAATAAATAAATAAAGTAAGGGTTGGTACTGGGGACAGGGAGAGGAGCTAGAATTAGAGAAACAGTATGGGATGGGAAATGGTCTTTTTTTCTCTCATTCCAGACTACTGGGCAGGTTATACTATCTCTATTTTGCTGGTAAGGAAATGGAGGCTTTCAGAGGGCAGCCACAGACCACAGTAGACCATTGTACTTGAGGACTCAGTTTTGAGTTGCAGCTATGGGCACTGTTGCTTCTGTTCTTGGGAGACTCATTAGGTTCTTAAGCGGTGAGATGGGTTCTTGTGTCACCATTTGGGTGCATGTTCAAGTAACCATGCATGTGTGTTTCTGTGTGCAATATGTACATGCGCGCACAATCAGACAGGCCTGGGGGAAGAGGACAAGCTCAATCATGGCTCTGAGGTGTCTCAGTTAAAATACAAGTATGGAGTTTTAGAGATTTTTCTCTACTAACAGTGTACCCCACTAACCATTGTGGACTGTACCCATATGTTTAAGTAACCTTATTTCCCCCTTTAATTTTTTGAGATGGGGTCTGTGTGGCCCAGGTGGGCTTCAGACTTTTGATGCTCTTGCCTCAGCCACCAAAGTGCTGTGATTACAAGCACATGCCACCATGCCTGGCCTTAAAGATGTTTAAGATAAGTTTTTTAAGTCAGGTGCCAGCTGCTCGTACCTGTAATTCTAGCTACTCAGGAAGCTGAGATCTGAGGAAAGTGGTTTGAAGCCAACCCAGGCAGGAAAGTCCATATAACTCTTACCTTCAGTTAACCACCAAAAAAGCTGGACTGGAGGTATGACTCAAGTGGTAGAGTGCTAGCCTTGTGTGAAAAGTTAAAGAACAGCATCCAGGCCTTGAGTTCAAGCCCCAGGATGGGGATTAAAAATTTGTTATTCATCTTTCACCATAATATTAAGTGAAAAAGAAAGTTGTAATTCCTCCTTAGCACAGCCTAAGGAAAACCTTCTAGATATGACCCTGCAAAAACCTGGCATGTAGGTTTGCTGAGGGCAGCAGGAAAAGGATCTCTGAGACTTTTACTTGTACTTTTTGGAAGCTATTTCCTTCACAGCAAGACTCAAGAAGAGTAGTTTCCTATCACCTCCACGTGGTTCCTCCCTGGTGTAGTAATTGTTGTGCAAAGAATAGCTGTACACAGAATAGTGAGAATGTTTCTTTTACCCAGCTTCAGTGCAGCTTCTGGCTGACTACTGTGTGTTCTGTACTACGTTGAGTAAGAGTTGTCTGCTTTCAATCCAGAACCCGAAGGACAAATTAGCCAGCTGCCAATTTTATGTAGTCCATGAGTTAATATCTATGTTTTTCTTTTTTTTGGACTTGTTTTAAGTTTTTCTTTTTACCTTTTATTCTGAAACAATTATAGATCCAAAAAAAGTTATTCAAAAAATATCAAGCCAAGCGTGCTGAGAAATGCTTATAATCTCAGCACTCAGCAGCCAGAGGCAGAGACTAAATGGTCCGAAGAAAATATTCTAGTCCTTAATAAAAAAAAATGAAGATTGCCTGATATACATTGTTATGTTACTCATTGTTTTTAGTAATTTAATTTTTAGAAAACCTGGTTTATTCTTTATTAGAGTATAACACACAGACACACACACAAATAACTTGTTTTGTCCTCTAAATAGATCATCATCATTCTTCATCACTGTTTATCTAATAATTTTCTTTACTATTTGAAGTTCTTTAGTTATTGTATATTGAAACTCAAATTTGTTCCATCACTTTAAGGGTTGATAGTGTGAGTCACCAAGCTCTTAAGACAAGATTATATAATAATCAAGGCTTCTCTCGGGGTGAGACTCCCCTATGTATATCATGAATGCTTATGGCAAATGTTGTCCATGCACAATAATATCTAGCTACGGGGTCTAATTCGTGTGTGTGTGTGTGTGTGTGTGTGTATGTATGTCAGTCGTGAGGCCTGAACTTGGCCTGGGCACTGTCCCTTGAGCTCTTCGGCTCAAGGCTAGCAATCTACCACTTGAGCCACAGCACCACTTCCCACTGAGCCAGCTTCCCAGCCTGTCTACTTCTAAGTATAGACATTATGATGGAGCCTTGTTTTATTTTTCTGAACTCCATGAGTACTGATGATGGCCAAATGAAACTCTTTGTTAATGTTTTCTGATCCTTAATGTTGGGCCTTAATCTTGCTTGGAGCTGGCTGTGTCCTAAAATTGATTGAGAAGAGATGTGACTTGATTTACTTATCTTTAAGTGGTGCATCAGGAAAATTGTTATTTTTTCAAAGGTACATGAGGGTTGATCATGGTCTAGCTCTTCTCTGTATGCCACAGATGTAAAGGGGAATATGGTAGCAGTTTGTGTTATCTATCTTCTTAGATCCATGCCTATTTGCTTGACTGTTCTGTGACCTTAACATTGGAGATACAGATTGTGGAGAGATACTAGCCTGTTCTGTGGAACATGGAGACTGGGTTCCTTGTACCTCACTGTACTGATGGTTAGTGACTTTGGGCTCATCTTCTAACCTCCCTGATCCTTAACCTATTCTTTTCTTCCTTCCTTCCTTCCTTCCTTCCTTCCTTCCTTCCTTCCTTCCTTCCTTCCTTCCTTCCTTCCTTCCTTCCT
>NW_012267283.1:108581-225519 GCF_000151885.1 Dipodomys ordii | reverse complement strand
TCCACCTGTATCCTTAAACAACTGTTTTTTCCCCCTCTCCTCCACAAGTTATACTGACATCAAATATAGTGAAAGCAGGGGTTATACTGTGGGGGAGGGACATACAAAGCAACAAAGAGATAGTCTTATAAATGTGTTAGGAACACATGCATGAAAGAAAAAACATTAAAATACATGTCTAAGGGTTCATTTTCCTGACATCACATTATCTGACCTTTTCCGCTTGACTCATAGATATATGCCAGGGCTATCTTTGAACTACAATCCTCAGCTCTCAGCCTCCTGAGTAGCTAGGATTACAGTTATGAACCACCTGTGCCCAGCCCTCCCAAGTTATTTTAAGGGATACAGGAGACCCACTATATGAAGTAGATTGTTTTCACAGGATGTGGCAGCAGGTGTGAACTTACAATATTCATTTTAGTCTCTTGACTGGTAGCTGTTTGCAGTTTTGGGGTTTGAGTGTGTTTATGCTTTTGAATTGACTTCAGCTCAGGTTTTCGGTTGCTTAGCTGGTTCTCTCTGGCTATTTTCCAAGGGTGGGTTCAGATATCCCAAGAACACTGTGGTCAGGTGTCAGGTCCAGGCTGGTGACAGTCTGCAGGCTGTTTGTGCATCTGGTTTCCTTAAATGGATTGTGGTCAACATTCCCCGTGTTGAGTTCCCATGATGTGGACTGCTGAGTGAATATCCTGAACTGGGTGTAGTGAAACAGATTATAAAATGAAGGTAACCTCTGGTAAAGCAGTGCTAGCAGTGCTCAGTGGAAAACAGATGTCAAGTGCTGAGTGTCCTTGGTTTTAAGCTTTTGCTAAACACAGTCATTTTAGCTGGACTTGCTCATGTCTGAAGGATGGAATCCAGGGACAGTGTGCAGGGCTTTTGAACTTGGGTTTATTTTACTGAAACTATAGAAGTTTCTAATTGGCTGAAATTTACCTGTGTTTGAATTATGATTTCTCTCTAGTTTGACCAGACTTCTTGTACTTGGGGAATATTCATGAGACTGTTGCAGGCCACCCAACCCTAGTATTGAGGACACTGCCTCTCCTGGCAGTTCCCACCCCATTTAGATACCATCGGGAAGACAACATGTTCCTGGACAGGTACAGTGGCTCCCGCTCCATTCTCTCTCATCTCTATCATTGTTCTTCTTTATCTGTTTTGTGTGCTTTTTCTGAAGTGTTTCTGTAAAACTCATGCACGATTGCCACTTCCAGCTTAAAAACATAGCCTTTGCCAATGGAGCACTTCTCTAATTCTTAAGCCTGCAATTTAAGATCCTGAGCCTCGAGCTAATCTGTGGGCTCTATTTCCTGCCATTTCATTGCTGCTCATATGCACTCAGTGACCGGTCCCCAGCATGCCTGTTAAATCTGACCATCTGGCACTTTTGCTGATGTGGAGCTCTGTTCCAGGAAGGCCCTTTTCTCTTCTAGTGGGCTGCCCTTCCCTGTTTAAAGAGGGCTTGCATAAACATTATTAACAGTCACCAGCAGCCTGTCTACCATTTGGGGTGGGTTTGTCCTCTGATAGTCTGATAGCTGTTGGTTGCTCAAGGCCAGCACTCTACCACTTGAGCCACAGTGCCACTTCTGGCCTTTTCTGTTTATGTGGTACTAAGGGAACCCCAGGGCTTCATGCATGCTAGGCGTGTATTCTACCACTAAGCCACATTCCCAGCCCAAGTGTAAGAGATTTCTTGAAACCTCAAAGCCAGTAGGAGAGCTGAACTTAAGCCTAGGCTTTCTGCCATTCTGGTTATGAAGCCTTTTCTAAAGCTTTCCTGGGAGAGCAGAATTACTGTTGCTCCCTGGCTCTGGTATAGCAGCCCTCTTTCTGTGTTCTTCTGGTGGTCAACCACATTGCCATTCTCCATGCTGCACCCTAGCCTAGACTCTTCAGTAAATTACTTCTCAGCTTTCTTTCCTCTGTGTCTAGATAGCACCTGGCAGTCAGTGAGAACTTGTGTGCATGCATAGATTATGTTTTCCATATCCTCTAATTTGTGGTTTGGGAGAGGTAATTAGGCCACTTAAAGCTCTTATGTGTTAGAAAACACCTATAGTTTGGTCTATAGTTTGAATAAGTAGTGATAATTATTTTGTTCCACTCCCTCTGCCATCTCAAAGAAACATAGTCATGTATTTCATTACATGAAAAAAAAGTTTAAAACATGTTTACTATGTGAGGGTTTGAGAAGAGTCAGCTCTCCTGTGATCTGTGTGTGTGTGTGTGTGTGTGTGTGTGTGTGTGTGTGTGTATGTGTGTGTGTGTGCGCGTGCGTGCGTGCGTGCGTGTGTGCTGGTTTTGGGGCTTGAACTCAGCACCCAGCTATTGTCAACGAGCTTTTGTGCTCAAGGCTAGCATTCTACCATTGGAGCCATAGTTTCACTTATGGCTTTTTGGTATTTAATTGGAAATAAGAGACTCATGAGCTTTCCTGCCTGGGCTGTCTTCTAACCACAATCATCAGATCTCAGGCTCCTGAGTAGCTAGACTTACAGGCATGAGCTATCAGTGCCTAGCTCATGTTCTTCAACTTGGACCACTGCATTCCCTATCACGTGAAGGGTAAATCTACTACTATAAATCTACTACTAGCTGAGCGCCTGTAATCCTAGTTACTCAGGAGGCTGAGATCTGAGGATCACAGTTCAAAGCCAGCCCAGGCAGGAAAGTCCATGAGACTCTTATTTCCAATAAACCACTAAAAAACCAGAAGTGACGCTGTGGCTTAAGCGGTAGAGCGCTCGCCTTGAGCTGAAGAGCACAGGGACAGTGCCCAAGCCCAGAGTTCAAGCCCCATGACTGACCAAAACAAAACAAAACAAAAAAAATTTAGTCATTGATCTTTTTCATACTGACTTCAAAGCAAGCCTCTAAACCTTTCCATATGGGTAGGACCCCATGGCCACTGACAGGCCCATATGTAGGAGCTGTCTCCTTCCCACCATTGTTTGAGACCTCAAAGCTTAGATTTTTTCCTCATTCATCCTTTGGCCTTCCTCTTCATCCCTATGTTTCTCTACCAGAAATAGATTCAGATCCCTGGCATTTATTTGCAGAGCTCATTTCTGCTGCTGAGCTCAGAATGCCCATGTGAACAGAAAAGTCTGACCAGTACAGCTGTGTAACACTTAGCAGGGCTACATTTTGAGAAATGTGTATTGGATGATTTTTCATTATGAAAATAATACTTGTACTTACACAGAGTCTACAACTTGCTTTTGGTCCTGTGCTACAAACTGCACAGCATGTTATTGCATTGAGTACATGCATCTAAATACATCTAAACATAGGAAAGATACAGTAAAAATATGGCATAGAAGATACAGTACAGTTGGGGCACCAGTAGCTTATGCCTGTAATTCTAGCTACTTGGGGCTTATATCTGAGGATTGTGTTTCAAAAGCAGCTCCAGTAGAAAAGTCCATGAAACTTTATCTCCAGTTAACCAACAAAATGCTAGACTGGAGATGTGCTCAAGTGGTAAAGTATCAACCATGAGCAAAAAAGATGAGTGCAAAGGTAAGGCCCTGAGTTCAAGCCTTTTTTTCTTTTGTACTAGCAAAAGAAAAAAAATACAGAATAGCACATCTGTATAGGGTGCTTTGGAGCTTGCAGGACTGGAAGGTCTTGGGTGACTCAGTGGGTAGATGTCTTATGAAGGCCTTAGACATTACCATGCACTATGCTATAGACTGTGAAACCTTTATACTCAGACTACATTAAATTTATAAAACTTTTTTTTTGTTGTTGTTGTTGGTCATGGGGCTTGAACTCTGGGCCTGGGCACTGTCCCTCAGCTCTTTAGCTCAAAATGAGCGCTTTACCACTTGAGCCGCAGCATCACTTCCAGTTTTCTGGTGGTTTATTGGAGATAAGAATCTCATGGACTGTCCTTACCGACTGGCTTTGAACTGCGATCAGATCTCAGCCTCCTGAGTAGCTAGGATTACAGGTGTGAGCCACCAGCGCCCGGCTTATAAAACTTTTTAAAAATAACATATTGTAACTTTTTTCTTTTTCCAGTCTAAGATTGGAAGTTAGGACCTCATGCTTGATAGGGCAGGTGCTCTACCATTTCAGCCATACCTCCAGCCTTTTTTTGCACTGATTATGAGGTAGAGCCTTACTGTATGCCTAGACCAGTAGGGACTGTGATCTTCCCATTTGACAGATGTGCACCACTGCACTCAGCCATTGTTTTTCCTTTGTAGCTGGGATAACAGGAACATGCCATAGGGCCTAGCTATGGGTTGAGATGGAGTGTTTTAAACTTTTTTTTTTTTTTGGGTCCAGTCGTGGGGCCTGAACTCTGGGCCTGGGTGCTGTCCCTCAGCTCTTCAGCTCAAGGCTAGCGCTCTACCACTTGAGGCACAGCACCACTTCCGACTCTTTTTACTTTTTACTTATGTGGTGCTGAGGAATCGAACCCAGGGCCTCATGCATGCAAGGCAAGTATTCTACCTCTGAGCCACCTACCCAGCCCCTCTTAAACTTCTTTTTAATCCATACTTTGGCCTCAAACTACAATTCTCAAGTACTTCCAGGCATGAGCCACCATGCCCAGCCTTACTCTTCACAAACTTTTTTTAAAAAAAGTTTTTGCAAGTATTTATTTAGTGTAACAGGGCTATAGCAGGGAGACCCAGAAAAAGAGTGAAACATTTCCTGCTCCGCATGCAGGAAATAGGAGTTAAAGACTCCTAAAAGTCCTTATGTGTAGTTTTTATATTTTCTGAGCTGCATAAAACACAATAGATCTTGTCAGACTAGTAACTCCAAATCCTTACACAGTGGTTTTGGGTGGGCAGGTGACATTTAGGACTTCTGTTAGTATGTCTTTTCATTCTTACTGTCTTTACCCTCTGTGAAGAATTCCAAGATATTTACCATTTCAAAGAAAGACAATTTAGATAGTCCCTTCTGTGTCTATTAATCATATAACAACATTTAAAAAAGGAGGTTTGGTTGGAAGTGAGCTTATCTGCTTTTTCAGTTTACTTCATGGTTTTAACTTCTGAGCCTAGCAGTTTTGATATTTGTAGAAAATCATATATGTACCTGCCTTACTTCCTCCCTAAGCAACCTTGGTCCCTTTTAATCTAAAAGATGTACAAGCGGGCACTGTCTGTCTCCTATAGTTGCATCTGCTGAGATTGGACTGTTGGCCCTGCATGGAAAAACAACTAAAAAGTTGGAAAACAACTAAAAAGTTGTTTCCCTACCTGACTTAGGAGGTGACATGGGAAATACACTTGGCAGGAAATTCAGTTGATAGGCTTCCACCATCAGCAGATAATCAGGATTGGAAGACACCAAGTTATTCTTTTGACTTTAAAGTTAGTTGATCTCTGGGTCTTTGCAGTTTCAGCAATATCAGTTACCATGCTGCTCTTTTGAGATCCATTTACTAGCTTAGGCTTGCCAAGGTCGTGAGATTCAGCTCCTAGCCCAGGCTTGCCAATCTTTGTCAGTGAAGGAAGAATAGGGCTTCTCTTAACTTCACAGTTTCCGGGTAAAATCACAGGCCTTTGAGACCCACTCACGAAAAGCATTTCAGAGTGTCTCATGAAAAGGAGAATCTCATGAAGGTGAAAATTTTTAGCAAGGATTTATTCTGATAAAAAACAAGGTTAAGCCCTGTGTGCCTGGGTGTAGAAATGACAGTGGAAGAAGGAATGCTCACTGGCTTTGTGTGTTTGCATTTGGCAGGATCTCGAGAGCAGCGTGGAGATGGGCAGGAAGGAGAGCTGAGTTTTGGGTAGTGTTACATTTTGGATCTGTGCCTCTGGGGAAGGTTTAATATTTTTTTTTTGGAAAGTTGTACCTTGGCCTTTCTAGTCCTCCAGATGGCATGCATGTACTCAGTTAGAGACAAGCTTTTGGAAATACCGCTCTCTCTCTCTCTCTCTCTCTCTCTCTCTCTCTCTCTCTCTCTCTCGTGATTGTCCAGCCTGGAATGTCCAGGTCAACCTCTCCCCAGCCTTGTTTTTGCAGTTGGCAAATGTACGCATTCCTCTCATGTTGTCTCAGCAGAACCAGAGTTGAATTGTATCACCCTTAGATATTTTATATTCACAATCCTAGCTAGACTGATTTGTTCTACACAGATACTTTCCATTCTGTTTGGTAGCCTTGCATTGGCACTTTGGCTGATCTATTAGGTGTTCCATGTGTGCTTGAAATAATAGTGGGTTGTCAGAAGGAATGCACAGGAGTCATGGCTAAATTCAGCTGAAGGGGAAAATATTAGATCCCAAGAATCATAAGAATGTCTGGAGAAGTGATTGCTAATTGGGAGATTCTTCGAAAAAGCTAATAACAGATACTGGAAGCTTTGCCATGGAATGTAGACTGGGGTTCTTTCATTTGACTTCATTTGTGGTCATATTAGGAGGTCTTTTTTGCATTAGACCAATGAGTGGATTTTACTTGACCGGCAGATTTTTTTTTTTTTTTGTCAGTCATAGGGCTTGAACTCTGGGCTTGGGTGCTGCCCCTCAGCTCTTCAACTCAAGGGAAGTGCTCTGCTGGTCGAGCCACAGCGCCACTTACGGTTTTCTAGTGGTTTATTGGAGATAAGAGTCTCACAGACTTTCCTGCCTGGGGTTGGCTTTGAACCTCGATCCTCAGATCTCAGCCTCCTGAGTAGCTAGGATTACAGGCATGAGCTACCCGTGCCCAGCCCAGCAGATTTTCTTATAGAGAAAAAAAACCCTGAAAAATGTTCAGTTTCCAAACAACTTTATCAGCCCATAGATAAAACTTTGAAACTGGTGGTCTCTGACTCCACAACTAAAGTAATCTACGCCTTATAAAATATAGTCAGAGTCCAAAGTAGGAAACTAAGCCTATTGAGGGACAATGTTAGCCTAGAGACCAAACTCTAGGGACCTCAGGAATTTGGGCTGTGCAAGCAACCTTAGAAGTCCAGAGAAGATTTGACATGAGGTTTTTTTTTTTTTTTTTTTTGGGTCCGGTTGTGGGGCCTGAACTCTGGGGCCTGGGTGCTGTCCCTCAGCTCTTCAGCTCAAGTCTAGCACTCTACCGCTTGAGCCACAGTGCCACTTCTGGCTTTTTTCTTTTTGCTTATGTGGTGCTGAGGAATCGAACCCAGGGCCTCAGGCATGCAAGGCAAGCGCTCTACCACTGAGCCACCTTCCTAGCCCTTGACATGAGGTTTCTAGGGCAGTCATTGGGGAAAATTTCTTACTAACAAGCAAGTGGAATCTAGAACTTGAGACGTACTAGTTAAGACACGTTTGAGCAACTTGAAGGGGTAGAGAAAGGTCATCTTTGCATCTTAAAATTCTCAAGTATTTATATAGACATTTTAATACATATGTACAAGTCAGATCTATTGTGGTAATAAATACTCCCCAAATTCCAAGGCTTAAACATGCATTCAGTTTTCGGTCCTGCTGTGTGTCAGTGGCTATGAGTTAGCTGTGCTGGCTCTTGTGAGCTTTCCATTTGGTAGGAGCAGTCCCATTGGGATGTTCACTTTGGGGATGCAGAAGAGAAGGAGGAAGACAATGGCTCTCCATTGGTCAGAGAAAATCACATGGCCGTGGCCCAAAGCAATGGGATGGGAATGTATCTGCCTATAGGATATCATCTGGCAATAGTATGAATATCGGATCCTCTTTTCAGAGGAGAGGCTAATTCTCACAAATGTTGATTCAGTCTGTCATTTTGTCTACATCCATTACTTTTTTCATTGAATATTATCTAGTGAATCTAGCAGTTCAGGTTTATCATTTTAAATATTTGAAATACATCTACTTATTATTATGTGTATTAAATGATAGATTAATTTGGAGGAACTTGACCTGTTCCATGAAGCAAAGTGGCAGACCGCTGCACCTTGCAGATATCTTGTATGTCCCACTATATTGCTTAGAATTTCCAGAGTGGCTTTGAATAATGAGAAAACACTTATCAAATTTTTTATTAGCACATGTGCCTCCAAGTGCTTCACGTTGTTGCTGTTTTATTATTGTTGTTGAGATACAGTGTACATGCTGTGAAACTCATCACTTAAAGATAATTGAGTGATTTGTAATATATAGGCTTGTCCACCGTCATCACTGCAGAGTAATTTTGTCATCTCCAAAGTAAGTCCCAACCTCATTAAGCTGTCACTTTGTACTCTATTCTCCCTCCAGGCCCTGACAACCAAAAGTTATTTTTTGTCTCTTAAAGATTTGCTGTTGTGGGGCTAGGAAGGTGGCTCAGTGGTAGAGCGCTTGCCTTTCATGCATGAGGCTCTGGGTTCGATTCCTCAGCACCACATAAGCAAAAAGAAAAAAAGCCAGAAGTGGTGTTGTGGCTCAAGTGGTAGAGCGCTAGCCTTGAGCTGAAGAGACAGCTTAGGGACAGTGTCTAGGCCCAGAGTTCAGGACCCACGACTGGACCCCCCCCCCAAAAAAAAAAGATTTGCTGTTGTGCCAGGTACTGGTAGCTCATGCCTATAATCCTAGTTACTCAGGAGGCTGAGATCTGAGGATCATGGTTTGAAGCCAGCCTGGGCAGAAAAGTCTGAGATTCTTCTTTCCAGTTAAGCACTCAAAAGCTGGAGTGGAGCTGTGGCTCAGAGTGGTAGAGCATGGGCAAAAAGTTCAAGGACAATGCCCAGACCCTGAGTTCAAATTCCACGACTACCACCACCACCACCAAGATTTGTCTGTTGTGACATTTTATAGAAATGGAATAGTATGGTGATGGTTGTTTGTGTCTGGCTTTTTTCACTTAGACTAATGTTTTTAAGTATCATTGATGAGGTTTTCTGATATTCTTTAACATATTTATGGCTTCCCTTTTACACAGATTTTTAATTTTAATGTAATAATTGATGTTTACTAATGAATAATACCAACCAACTTTTTTGTTTTTGTGGACACAGTTATCTTCAGTGTTTATACAATGTGTTAGTCTGAGAACTACATTAATAAAATTTCTTTCTAGCTGGGTGGAGGTGGCTCACACCTGTAATCCTAGCTACTCAGGATGCTGAGATAGAGTAAAAGAAGCTCAGGGACAGCACCTAGTCTCTGAGTTCAAGCCCTAGGACCAGGACACACACAGACATACACAATCCTTCCTATGAAATCATTCTTGCTTTCCTGAAATACATTAAAAAGTTCTTTTAATGCACTATTAGCTGCTATTTCATTAATTATGCTTATGCTTTCTTCTAATTTCCTTTTTACTCTAATAATATTGATATCAGAAATTTATAAAGTGATTGATATGAGTCTCAGACTATTTGAATAAGAAAAGGACTTACTTGTAAAGGTTCATTAGATCTTATATATAAAACTACCTTTCAGTGGGGGTTCTCTTGACAACACAGAAAGCTTCTGAAGTTGGTTATTATCCTCAGGGATTTGCCTCCATGTAGTTTCATTTTGTCCATATTTTTTCTTCTGCTAGAGACTACCTAGATCATATGGATTTCCAGATTTGTTGATGTAGTTTTTTGTAGTGTATGCTTGTAATTTATACTTGCATATAGAGACAAGATTGATATTTCTCTCTTTGCCGGCTTTCTAACTTTTTATTTATCGTATTCATCTATTGGAAGAATTAAGAGTGGGTTTTTGTTGATAACTTTTGCTCTTGTCTATTTTCAGTACACACTTCAAATTTTATTCTCTACGTGTTTGTTTTTTTTTTTTAAACCACTGCCACTTTGCTTCATGGAACAGGTCAAGTTCCTCCAAATTAATTAAATTTTTTTAGGCCATACAGTAGATGTGGCCTAAAGTGTTCTGTCTCATGGAATAAAGCCTTTCATATGTATTTTATCTGCTCTCAGGATTTTGTGTTACTTCATGTTTCTGTGTCCTTGGTCTGCGTGATGGAATAATGCAGATTGAGTGTTTTCTGGTGTACTCGTGTCTGATGAGGTCATAGTGCAGGCTTGTTATTAGCCTTCCACCAGAACAACTGAATTCCTGGTCTGCCTCTGTCATTACTTGATGTTGCTACAATTGTCTTCTTGGGTCCTTAATTGCTACCCAATGAGTGATCTGTCAGCAGGAAAAGGAGACATTATGCTGGGCATTTTGGTCCAGTGTCTAGAAGCCCAGTAGCCTGGCGTATTCCTTTTTTAGTGGCTCTCTCCATTGTCAAGCCTTGCTCCCCAGCATTTGTAGCTTTGTCAGCCTTGTGCTTGTTGGACAGGCCCATGGCAGCTGCCTTAGGTGCTTTCTTGCACCTCTGACCTTTATCTCACATGTGCTCCTTCTGTGGGGGTTGAAGCCCTGTGGAAAGGGTGGTCCTCACCTGTGAAACCTGCCTGTGCTTGACAGCCCTTTGTTCACAGCAGCCAGAAACCCTGGTGGTCATCTTTGGTTCTCATTTGTTTTGTTTTATTTTTTATTTATTTCATTTATTTATTTTTCTTTGGTTCTCATTGTCAGGCATTCTACAACTCGTCTTACTACCCATTGACTATCGCATTTTCAAATTAGGGTGCATATGGGGAGGGATTCAGGACATTTCTACACAAAGTAGCCTGAGTGACTTGGGTTAAAGATACCTCTTAGTTATTTCCAGTTGTGTTGGTAGAAAATCTTACCCTATGGATAGCTTCCTTCCCTAGTCTCCAATATTGAGGTAGAAAAAGAGAAAAAAAACAACAAAAACTGGTGACCAAACTCATTGAATAGAAATCTAGATATAATTGTTAAATGAGTGTAACATTCTGACTTATTCATACAAATAACATTTCCTGGTTATTGTACCTTTAGGATTTCCCCCCAGGTTTCATTGTGTTCTTTGTTCTACTATGAATGCCTTGGTAGAGAACATTTTTTAGATTTTTCCTTTTGAGTTCAGTCTCCAAAGAGGTTTTAAGTTTGCAACAAAATCCACCATTAGAAATAGTCTGTTTGGTTTGTGGACACATTCATTCTTGATGTGTCTTTTGTACTTGGCAAGAGGGCGGTAAGTCAAGATAAGCCAGGGCAGTACATTGAGAAGAGCTGTCACTCTCCCCTTAACTATGAGTTCTCCATGAGGAATTTTGTTACCCTTTTCTGACCACATTCCTCCAAGAGTATCAAAAAAGGGAAATTTGATAATGATAACTTAGAAATGTTTTGTGTGTACATATAGGTGTGCATATGCGCCAGTCCTGGGGCTTGAACTAAAATGGGCCCGTGCACTGTTCTTGAGCTTTTTTGCTCAAGGAATTCTACCACTTGTCACAGTTCCGCTTCTAGCTTTTTGGTGGTTAATTGGAGCTGAGAGAGTCTTATGTATTTCCTACCTAGGATGGTTTTGAGTCATGATCCTCAGACCTCAGTTTACTTGTAGCTAAGATTGTAGACATGAGCCACAAGCCCTCAGCTGACATACTGATTTATATTTCATCCATTTGGCTCCACTGTTTTGGGTGAGGCAGCACATGATTAACTTTAGCTAATAAATTACATTACGCTTCACTCTATACCACTCTGTTTCCATAAATCATATATTTAATGTAATATAGAATATTGCTTGTGTTGTTTATTTTAATATTCTCTGTGACTGAGAAGACACAGGCTGAAATTCTTGCTGGGCTTAGTGATGGGAAGTATGGTGACCACATGTGCCTGGCAGTGTGAGGTGGCAGCGTTGCTGCTTAGAGGTAAGGGTAGGTGTTTGTAGCTCAACAGCTGTTCCAAAATACTCAAGTAATATTCCAGGGAAAACCCTGTCAGGGATGCAGGTGTTTTCCCAGGAGGAAAGAATCTGGAGTATGTGACAAGGTCTGATTGACTCTAACTGAGCACACTGGCTGAGACATCGTGACCCTTCTATGCACTGTTCCTGGAAGGTTATTGGCCGAGTTCCCCAAAGCAAAGCTTAGGGGAGTTGACTTTTCATTGTAAACCTAAGGAGAAATGATGGCAGATATATATATACACACACACACACGCACGCACGCACACACACACACACACACAGTTGCAGTCACTGGGGACTCAATGTTTTTGGGTAAATTAGATGTGTAGATTAAATGATTAAAGCTGTGAAAATTGTTTCAGTGCTGCTGCCTACCAGGTATTATGAAGAGAGTGACTAATTCTTCCAGGGAGTGGGTCAAGCAAAGCTCAGGAGAGAGCATCTGACAAATCTGTAAGACATTTGGAGACTTCTGTGTTAAAAAAGGATGAGGGCTTTTCGGAGTAAAGAAAAGGTCTGTGACAAAATGGTAGGTTTGGAATAGGCCAGAAGGGAAGTTGCTAAAATCAGTCTTAAGTCAAATGGCACTGAGCTAATGTTGACTGTCTGACCAAAGATTTAAAATTCTTTTTATTTGTGTACTGATGAGCTGCTTCAATGGAGTTGCTCTGAGGTCTAGGGCCCTAGTGTTGATAAACCTAAGGGTGAACCTCTGTGGGCTAAAAGTTTAAATATTTACTGAAATGACTAAGGCCCCATGGTAATCTCAGAGATCTAGAGAAGATGAAATACCCTGCCAGATACCGGGACCGTGTCTGTGACCCTGACTGCCGTGTGCTGTTGAACTGTCCACAAGTCAGCAACCGTGGCAGTGAGACCCTGCCTTTCTTCTATACCACAAGTAGCAATTATATGTCTACTCATCCCTAATTATTTTGAAGTAAATAGCAGACATTTCATCTATAAGTATTTTATTACATATTTCTAAAAGAAGCCTTTATAGAATCATAACACTTCCATCATCACATCTAAGGATGCATCACACCCAATAACAGCATCAGATATCAGCAGAGCCATACTCACATTCCCATGAATAGCTCAATAGTTATCTTTTTACATTGTGTTTTATTGCAATTGGTGACAGATCTGTTAAGTCTCTGCCTCCAAAGTCTGTCTTCCACATCTGTCTTTTTTCTTGTTATGTATTAAAGAACTGGGATCTTTGGTTCTCTTAGTTTCACACACGGTATGTTTGGTGTCACGTATCATGTGCAGTGTGTGCTGCTAGTGAATTCTTGTTGTATCTGGAAACTTGTTCAGGATTCAAATTCAGGGTTGGTTTGTTTGTTTTGGGCAAGCATACCTCATAGGCAGTGGCGATATGAACTTCTTCCTGGAGTTACATAATTTTTGTTTGTCTGGTTGAATTTTTGGGTGTGCTAAGTATTTTAGAGGGCTTGACCCAGGTGATGGGCTTAATTAAGAATGTAGGGACAGAACCCATGGTGTGCTCATAAAAGTCTGTCTCTCTCAAAGTCTGACCGTGATGGGATGTAATCCTCCATCCTGGACTGTTGTCTTGCTCGCTCCTCTGTCTTGCAGGAAGGCAAATTGCCAGGCATTTGGTTTAGAATGCCACCACACTGTTTCTCTCTGTCACACACACACACAAACATGTTCACTAAAGAACCATTGAGTAAGGAGAGGCTCTGGGGTTTTGAAAGTTATATTTGTATTTTAGAGATGTTTGGGGGTTTGATTAAAGCAGCTACAATTGCTGAAGTTCTCCAGTGTGTTTACCTTTAATTTGTAAGGAAAACTCTTTTCTTCTTTTAGGATCTCATCTTGCCCAACGGTGGTACTCCAGCTGGCACTTCAAGTCCAGCATCTTCATCTTCGCTTCTAAACAGACTTCAACTTGACGATGACATCGATGGTGAGACCCGGGATCTCTTTGTCACCGTTGATGATCCCAAGAAGCACGTGTGCACGATGGAGACGTACATCACCTATAGAGTCACCACCAAAGTAGGTCCCTTTGTTTTAGAATGTCCCAGGTGAGGGCTCGTGGAGAATTGGAGTCCTACCTCTGTGACTTCTGCTTCTTTTTCTCTCCCCATCACCCTTTTACAGTTATGGGGGCAGCTTGTGGAGAGAATGGCTGTATTTAAAAGCATTTCATAGGTGGGCACCAGTGGCTCATGCCTGTAATCCTAGCCTACTCAGGAGGCTGAGATCTAAGAATCAATGTTCAAAGTTAGCCTGGAGTTATTTCCAATAAACTACTAAAAAAAAACTGGAAGTGGTGCTGTAGTTCAAATGGTAGAGTGCTAGTCTTGACCAAAAGAAGCTCAGGGACAGTGTCCAGGCCCAGAGTTCAAACCTCAAGACCAGCTTTAATCCCTTTTATTCTTTTACTTATTTTTTATGATGATATACTACTTAGTATGTTCATGTGAGATTACTCTGAATGATTACTTGTGGATCATTGTATAAGTCTAAATCTCTGTGATGAGATCCTGATTATTATTTGGCTTAATCACAGGGGACTAGAAGTAAGAGGACTAGAACTAGTGACTTGCTGCACTGTGCCAGTCAGGTAGTAGGCAGGGTGCTGAGATAACGAATTAACTTTCCCACCACTCCTAAGAGTTGTGTCTTTTAGCCATAATTATGAAGATGAGGAAACTGAAATAGAAGGTTTAAATAGCTTGTTCAAGAATACAAGATCAGTAACCAGGATTCTAACCTTTATAGGACAAGGGAGCCTCATACTCTAGATATAATTCCACTTATAAAAGAGAGCAGACATTTATTTTCCTGTGCTGGGAAGGACCTCAGAGCCTTGCACCTAGCAGTCTTCTACCACTGAACTCAGCCCCTTCCCTGCATTGTTGCTTTTCACTGTTGACCTTATTTCTTTATTTTCATATTGGACATACCCGCGAAATCTTAGTCTGGAGCAGGATGTCTTGACCGCAGTAGTGGCATTTGGACTGGATAATGCCTGGCGGTGCACTGTCCCAGCACAGGATGTCCAGCGGCACCCCTGGCCTCCATCCTCCAGGTGCCAGGAGCACTTCACCTTCTGCAGCCCCCAGTTGAGACAGTCAGAACTTTCTCCAGACATTGTAAACATTTGCTGAGGAACAAAATTGCTCCCTAGTTAAAAGCCACAGATCTTAATTATCTTCTTCATTATTAGGGAGAGAATTGACGTTATCACTTAGGAAGAGGTATTCTCAGCGGAAAACCACCCGGTTCCCTGGTATTGCCTCTACCACAACCACATAATGAAGAAGGAGTTATGGTGGCAAAGTTTTGATAGATGGAGGAGCCTTCCTGCGACATGTTGAGAAGTGCTCTGATGAACATGTCTCTCGCCTCATTGTGCCTTCTCCCCTTCTTTTTTTGCCGGTCATGGGGCCTGAACTCTGGGTCTGGGCACTGTCCCTCAGCTCTTCAGCTCAAGGCTAGCGCTCTACCACTGGAGCCACAGCGCCACTTCCGGCTTTTTCTGTTTATGTGGTGCTGAGGAATCGAACCCAGGGCCTCATGCTTGTAGGGCATGCACTCTACCACTGAGCTACCTTCCCAGCCCTCTCCCCTTCTTATGGTAGAAAACATTGATGTATTTTCTTGATTTTTGGGTAGAACAGGGTCTAGCTATGTAGCCCAGGATGGCCTTAAACTTAATCCTCCTGCTTCAGCATCTTGAGTTCTGAGATCATAGGTGTGCACTACCATGCCTGGCAAAAATCTATTTTTATCTGGAAACTTTAATAGGGGGCTGTATCTACTTGATTCTTTGAAAAGAGAAACAATGGAATAGGCTCAATTTTGTTTCTTCATCTTTTGTTGGATGACAATGTTATATTTTTGCAGTTATATGAGTAATATAAATATATTGTCAAAAAATAAAGCAGGGCTGTAGACATGGCTCAGATATATGGCGCCAGCCTATTAAGAATGAGGCCTGGAGTTAAAAAAACTTTTTTTTTGTTGTTGTTCTTTTCTTTCTTTTTTTTTTTGGTCGGTTATGGGGCTTGAACTCTGGGCCTGGGCACTGTCCCTCAGCCTCATCTCTTCAGCTCAAGGTGAGTGCGCTACCACTTGAGCCATAGCGCCACTTCTGGTTTTCTGAGTGGTTTATTGGAGATAAGAGTCTCCTGGACTTTCCTGCTCAAGCTAGCTGGCTTTGAGCCACAATCCTCAGATCTCAGCCTCTTGAATAGCTAAGATTATAAGCATGAGCCACCGACTCCTGGCAAGTTTTTTTTTTCTAAGCCAGGCATCAGTGGCTTACACCTCTAATTCTAGGTACTCAGGAGGCTGAGATCTGAGGATCTCAGTTCAAACTGAGCCTGGGCAGGAAAGTCTATGAGACTCTTATCACCAATTAACTACCAAAAAGCTAAAAGTGGAGGTGTGGCTCAAGTGGTAGAATACCAGCCCTGAGTGAAGAAGCTAAGGGACAGTAGGTATTCAGTACCAGCATTCTCTCTCTCTCTCTCTCTCTCTCTCACACACACACACACACACACACACACACACACACACGAGAGAGAGAGAGAGAGAGAGAGACAGAGAGAGACAGAGAGAGAAAGAAAGAAAGGAAAGGAAAGAAGGACAGTTCTAAAGACTAATCAGATAACTTAGTTGTCTTTGGTCCTTCTCACTTAAACCTACTTCCCATTAGAAACAAACAAGATGAACCTGGCATGTCTTCTTCTCTCCTTTGCGTTTATGTGCACATAGACCCAGAGAAAGTATTGCTTCATTTTCCCTTCCACTTGATAGCATGCTTGAAGACCTTTCCTTGTCCATATAACTATCTTTTAGCCTCTATCTAGTTATTTAATGATAGTGATGTTTATACAGCATAGTTTGAGGACACTGAAACCTTCCTCAGTTTTTTGGTTACTATTCTGCCATCTCTGCCCTTGGTTTACACTGGGACATTTGTCTGTGCCCGTGTCTTCCCCATTGCTACCCTAGGCAGGTGCATACACACATATTGCTTCCTCAGAGGTTCTAGAGTGATGTTTCTGCTGATATTCCCAGAAATTGTTTCCGTTTACTTATGTTTTACTCTGTAGTCCGTGAAATGCAAAACCTGTTTTTCTTGAATTGGTGCTGTAAACAGCCAGGTGATAAGGTGACTGAGCTGCTGGCACAGCAGTACTTGCCTCCTGTGACATTTTTCCGCTGCTCCTTGACTCCTGTGTCCTGCAGTTTACCCCTGTCCTTCCCCCACGGAAGCAAATCCCGCAGGATTGCTCTTGAGGCTAGCACTCTTGCATCTTTTTGGTAGGGCCCTTCTGTTCTTCCCTCCCTACTGGTGGTTCCCTCCATGTCCTTTTTGTCCTTCTTTTGGGGTTATTTGAGAAACTGAGAGTAACCTTTCCCCAGTTCCAGTCCACCTGGCTGTGATGCCAACACCACAAGATAAACTTGTGGATTTTTTTTTTCCTGCTTATCTCTTCCACTTTTTTTTTTCTTCTCCCTGTACAGGGGTTTGAACCTAGGGCCTTGTGCTTGCTAGCTGGTGCTCTTAACACTTGAGACATGCCTCCATCTCTGCCTTTTGTTATTTATTTTAGAGATGGAGTCTAGCAAGGTTTTCTGGCCTTTTCTGGGCTGGTCTTGAACCGAGGTCCTCCTGAGTAACTAGGATTACAGGCGTGACTTTCTGGTCTCTGCCTTTTCTCCTGCTTTTGAATCCACACCAGAGTTGTTGGCTTTTTCTGTTTCTGAAAATAGGACCAGACTTAATGTTGTGGTGGTGTATTTGGAGCTGAAAGCTATATTAAAATTTATGTAGGGATGTTTGGGGCTGAGAAAGAAGTCAGACAGGGACAGAGGATCCCATACCTGATCTTGTCCTGGGACTTGCACTTCTCAGAAGATGAGATGCAATTGGTAGGGTTAGATCTTGAGTTCAGGTCTGTCTGATTCGAGTTCATGCCCTTTCCAAAAGATGATTTTCCAGAGAGTGATGGCTCTCAGATTGCTCTGTGGTCTAGTTGGGCAGCCTGGCTATTGACACTGGTGGTACAGAAGTGGACTTGAGACTGAGGGAGCAGAAGATGCCCCTGCTCTCTGTAGAGGCTCCCTCCATTCCTTTTACTTTGTTGCCTGCCAGTAACCACCAGCTTTCTGTGCCCAACCAATTATTTTTGTGTGTGTATTGATACTGGGGCTTGAAATCAGGACCTTCTGCTCTCATTTTGCTTCTTTCTCTTCAGGCTGGTGCTTTACCACTTGAGCCACACCTCTACTTCCTGCATTTTTGCTGGTTAGATAGAGAGAAGAATATCTTAGTTACATCTGCCCTGGCTGACTTCTAACCTCAGATCTCAGCCTCTGGAGTAGCTAGGATTATAGGCCTGAGCCAGTGGCATTCAACCCAGCTTCTCTCTCTCTCTCTCTCTCTCTCTCTTTTTTGGTCGGTCGTGGGGCTTGGACTCTGGGCTTGGGCACTATCCCTGCGCTCTTCAGCTCAAGGCGAGCGTTCTACCGCTTGAGCCACAGCGCCACTTCCAGTTTTCTAGTGGTTTATTGGAGATAAGAGTCTCACAGAGTTTTCTGCCCGGGCTGGCTTTGAACCGCGATCCTCAGATCTCAGCTAAGTTTACAAGCGTGAGCCACTGGCGCCCGGCCCAGCTTCTCTTTTTTATACCTCAGTGGTAGTGTCTAAATGCTGCTTGCAGGTGAGGATCGTGATGGGGCTGTTAGCTCTAGAGCATTTTGTTGGTATGGTGTGCAGAACCCAGATAGCAGTGGGTTAGGATGAAGGGGAGGTAACAATGAAAGGGTGTGAGGAAAGCAAGAATGAAGCATGGAGCAAGAACAGAGGCACCACTAGGATTGACCTGCTAGAAGGATGTAAGCAGACAGTGTGCTTACCCCAGTAGGAAGATCCACTTTCCACAGTTCCTGTGGAAAGGAAGGGAAGCTTGGGGGAGGGGGAGTATAGTTGTGGAGGTGGGAGGGAAATGAGGGTAGGGGAAAAACACAGGAGGAGGTAACAATGCTTGATAGGAAATGTACTCATTACCTTGCTCATGTAACTGTAACCCCTCTGTACAGTATTTTTACAATAAAAAACTTATTTTTAAAAAAGCTTGTTTTGTGGCAGGAAGTTGAGTAATTGTTGGCTTATAAATATACTTTCCTCTCAGAATTAGTGGTGAGATACTTTGCTGAGAATAAGGGGAAGTTTGAAGTGGGCTTTTTCTGTAAGCATTTGAATAGCTGATGTGACACTGAGTGAGAGAGCAGGGAAAGGAATTGGAAAGATTGTTGGTGGCTGGAGAATTTATTGGGTCACACCGTGTCTGAGCTCCTATACCCAGATGTGTTAAAAAACAGATTTAGTGGCTGCATTTTGCCAGGTTGGATGAAAGGGCAGTGGAGGGAGGGAACCTTTAAATAAATGACAGGTTGAAGAGACAGGCCATGGAATTGATGGGGAATAGGAGGAGAGCAAAGGCATGGAGAAACAGAATGTCAAGAAACTTCAGGTCTCCCCAGGAGGCTGAACAGGCAGAGTATGGGGGAGGGGAAGAGCCTGAATGAAACTTGGGGAGTGCTGCTTTGAGGGAGGTATGTGGACATTTCTCTCCTGACAAAAGTTCTGCCTGGAGGGGCTGAGTATTGGAGGGAGAGGCTAGCTTAGGGACAGGTGCTGAATGTAGGGACCACCCAAGTCTCAAGGGCACCTAGGTTATTGGGGGGCCCTGGTGGAGGTTGCAGAGCCAGGTACTGGAGAAACAGGGGTGTGAGAAGATGAGCATGAATACAGCTTTGGGGGAAGATGAGCTTATTTTCAAAGTTGACCCTTTCTTTGACGGATGACTGTTCCTTCTGTGGTTCTAAGTTTTTCTGGGCCACTTGGATTAAAACACATTTTTGGCTTAAAAAGTAAATTTATAGAATGTTGCTTAAGCAATTTATTTATTTTTGTCTGTCATGGGGCTTGAACTCGGGGGCCTGGGCATTGTCCCTGAGCTCTTCAGGTTCAAGGCAAGCACTCTACCACTTGAGCCAATTAGTTTTTTTTTGTTTGTTGTTTTGTTTTGTTTTTGCCTTGCTTTTTTTTTTTAATTAGAGATAAGAGTCTTATGGACTTTGCTGCCTGGGCTGGCTTTGAACCTCAGATCTCAGCTAGGATTACAGGCATGAGCCACCAGTGCCCGGCTGCTTGAGCAGTTTTTATCTGAGTAATTGTTGGTAGCATCTTAGGGAAAAGTGGCTTAGCTGAGATATGGTTTTAATTAATAAGAAAAAAAATCTGTTTTGGTACAAGCCAATTTTGTTTAATATTGATTTTAAAGTGCTACAGTTACATTCCAGAAGACTTTAAAAATTTAGGAACAAAAGGAAAAGATTAATATTTTTATGCTATACAATGGCATTTGTTGCTATTTCCTCCTAGATACTTTCCAAAACTTTCCAAGTTGTGGCCCTGGCAGAATATGGCAGATTTCGTGGAATCTTTTCTGTTTTCATGGACTCTGCCTCCAAGTGAGCAGAGATGGACTCTGCAGCTTATTTCCCTGCTGCCTTCAGCAAAGCCCGCCAGCAGCACATTTGGCAGGAGGTGAAGACTTAGTTTCCTTTCACAGATTTGGACTGAGTAGCAACATCTTAAATGGAATTATTCTGCAAAAAGACATTGTCAGAGCTAAGCTTGGAGGAAATGAATCAAATGTTCTAAACAATTCTGAGGGAAAATTGAATTCCATTTCCTGAGGATAGGAAAAAAACAGAACAAACTCAGAAACCCAGAACCTGAATTTCCATCCTGGTTCCTTGAGTTTTTACCGGGGCTGTGGCCCAGGCTTGTCTCTCCGCGGTGATAGGCACCCCCATTTGGATGTGTGCTGGGTGGAAGGGGTATGTGTGTGTGCCCAGTTTGGTCACTTAAGGGAGCTTTTTCCTTCCCTTCAGCCAATGTATGCTACCTTACTCTTAGGCTTGTTTTTCCATTCTCTTCTGTTTGCAGAGTACTCGAGTGGAGTTTGACTTGCCAGAATATTCTGTTCGTCGAAGATACCAGGATTTTGACTGGTTGAGGAACAAACTGGAAGAATCCCAGCCCACGCATCTGATTCCCGTAGGTAGTAAGTGGTTAACCTTGTTTCTTACTCCCTTGAGCTTATCCTCCTGGCACAGTTGGCTCTACTCTGCCTTCAGCTACAGGTTTGACAGCCATGTGCTTTATACCAGACTCACCATCAAATGTATGTGAAATATATTAGATGATGTATCTCATCTCTCCTTTTGCTTCTGATTTGCTATGGAGAGGGGAGGTGGAGTTTCAGTTTCATGATGGCAGTTTTGTGGAGGACGGGGAGTTCCGACTCACTTGCTGTCTCCTCCAAGACTGAAATTTAGAAGTGTGAGCCTGACTGGAACAGTTCCTTTCCTCCATGGCAGACATTATTTAGTTGCTTCTATACAAGTCTTGGGGCTTGAACTCAGAGTCTGAGCACTGTTCCTGAGATTTCTTTTTTCCCTCAAGGCTTACACTCTCGTTCTTGAGCCATAGCTCCACTTCTGTTTTTTTGGTGGTAAATTGGAGATGTGTCTCACCATCTTTCTTGCCAGGCTAGCTTTAAATCACATTTTTCAGATCTCAGCCTCCTAAGTAGCTAGGATTACAGGCATGAGCCATTGGCACCTAAATATTTCTGAGGTTTGGATGGCTGCCACTAGGTAAAGAATGATGCTTCAGATTGTGAAACATGATTCTTTCACTCCACATCAAATGTTTTTAATTAAAACAAACTAAGGCTAGGGAGTAGCTCAAATGGCACCTGCTTAGAAGCAGAAGGCCATATGTTCAAACTTCAGTTCTGCATTAAAACAAAACCCCACAAGAAACAAACAAGAAAACCACTTAGCAGCATAACATTTATCTCCTACCTAAATTTTCAGGTTTCTTTTTTAATTAGCCAGAACAAATACAAATTTAAAGACTAGGGTTTGTTAAAGTAACTCAGGCCTATAATCTTAGCTACGTTGGAGAACAAAGGTATCACAGTTAGAAATCAACCCATCTCAACCACTAACCAATGGCTGGACACAGTTTTGGGCACCTGTCATCCCAAGCTGGGGTGAGCACAGTAGCTGGGTGCAGTAGTGCAGACCTGTCATGCCAGCAACAGGAAAAGCACAAATAAGAGGATTATGGTCCTAAAGTCATAAAGCAACACCCTGCCATTAAAATAACAGATGCAAAAAGAGCAGTAGAGTGGCAGAGTGTAACATTGCCTAGCAAATGTGAGGTCCTAAGTTCAAACCCAGTATTCACATGTACACAAAAGGTTCACAGATACTCATTACCTGACCTATGTAACTGTAACTCCTCTGTATATCACCTTTGTAATAACAATTTAAAAAATGCAAAAAAATAAAGTTCAAAAACTAGTAAACCAACAAACATATTAGTTACTTTTTGATGATTCTTTTTTAAAAAGTAGAAAATCAACTATTTAGACCTGAGTTATTTTGGGGCTTTAGAGGATTTTGGGGTAGAAAACTCTCCAGAGAAGCTGATGTGTTATTCAACAAAAACATGGTTTGAATTATATTTTGGCATTCTCTGTTTTCTGTTACGTTACCATCACATCTTCCAGCCTTTCCTCTTCTCTGGAAGAAACTATGTGTTGTATGCACACAGGCAGTTTCTTGGTTTCCAGGGCGATAAAGTAGAAAGGATGAGATTCTCTTCTTCCTCAGGTACCTGTTTTCCTATCATGTGTCGCCTTCTGCTCTCCAGACTTGAGATTTTCCATATGTACCTTCTTAATTGCAAAAAAAAAAAAAAAAAAAAGCTTGAGCACTTAGAATTATTATTCCTTAAAATAGAATCTAAATTTGGCAAAATGGGCAGCTAGTGAAAAACTTTCCCAAGGAAGTATTTCAGCATAGCTTTAAAATTTTTTTTAATTTTTAAACATTATTATTATTATTATTACTATCTTTAAGTAGTTGTACAAAGAAGTTCCCATTCTAAGCTGGGCACCGGTGGCTCACACCTGTAATCCTAGCTACTCAGGAGGCTGAGATCTGAGGATCTCGGTTCAAAGCCAGCCCAGTCAGGAAAGTCCATGAGACTCTTATCTCCAATAAACCACTAGAAAAACCGGAAGTGGCGCTGTGACTCAAATGGTAGAGTGCTCACCTTGAGCTGAAGAGCACAGGGACAGCGCCAACCCCAGAGTTCAAGCCCCACAACCACAATAAAACAAAACAAAACAAAAAACAACTTCCCATTCTACAAAACAGTATATGAATACAAGGTGTTTGACAACATTGTCACCCATCGCTCCTAACCTATCCCTTCTCTCACTTTTTTTAAAAATTGAGATTAGGTGATTACATAAATTTCACATATTTCACAGTATTGTGAAATAGTGATACTTAGTTAAACTCACAAACACATTTTAACCTTCACAAGGCAAATTGTCATTATCATGGTCTATAAAGTTTGTGAATCCTATGAGCTTTGACAATATAATTTATTTCTTCCACATCAGGTGATGTTTATATTTCTTTCCTTTTGCTTAGTGTAAGCTGTTCCCTCTTCCCCTCTCATTCCTCCCTTCCCATTGCGTCTTTGGGTTGCATAGTTCTTTTTTATCTATGTCCAGTGCAGCTGATGGGCCCCTTTGTTGTATGTTGTTCCATTTCCCACTCGTTCTGCGTCCTCCTTCTTGCTTCCCTTCGTTGCGTACATATATATACCATATCTATGGTCAAGAACGTGGAGTCATTTAGCAATGATACAACAAAATGAGTGGTTGTCCTTTGTTTCTCGAGTCTTATTTACTTTGTCATATCTTCTTGCATTTTGGCTTTAGCATCCACATATCAGGGAGACCATGTGCCGTTTGTCTCTTTGTTCTTGGCTTACCTCGCTCAAAAGATTAGCTCTAGTTCCATCCATTTCCCTGCAAATGCCATTATTTTGTCCTTTCTAATGGCTGCATAATATTGTATATAGGTAGCACAATTTTTGTGAGATTCTTTTTTTTTTTTTTTGGTCTGGTCGTGGGCCTGAACTCTGGGCCTGGGTGCTGTCCCTCAGCTCTTCAGCTCAAGGCTAGCGCTCTACCACTTGAGCCACAGGGTAGCACAATTTTTGGATCCACCCATCAGTAGTGGGGCATCTGGGTTGTTTCCATTTCTTGGCTATTGTGAACAGTGCTGCAATGAACATGGAGGTGGGTGTGTCCTTGTATCCTGGTTGCTGTTGTTCAGGGTAGATGCCTACGAGTGGTATGGCTGGGTCATAGGGGAGGTCTATATGTGCTTTCTGAGGTACCTCCAGACTGCTTTCCAAAGTGTTGTATTAGTGTACATTCCCACCAGTAATGCAGTAGGGTTCCTCTTTCTCTGTATCCCCTCCAGCAATTGCCATTGGCTGAATTTAGGATGTGGGCCATTCTGACTGGGTATCTCACTGTTGTTTTTATTTGCATTTTCTTTACAGCCAGGGATGATGAACATTTCCTCATGTGCTTCTTTGCCATTTTTATCTCTTCTTCTGAGAAGTCTCTCTTTAGCTCCTTTGCCCATTTCATGATTGGTTTGTTAGATTTGGGAAGGGTTAGTTTCTTGGGTTCTCTGTACATAATGGATATTAGGCCCTTGACTGATATATTGTAGATAAATTTTTTTCCCCAATTGTTGGCTTTCTTTCTAGTTTGGTTGCTGTTCCTTTAGCTGTGCAGAAACTTTTTATTTTAAGGTAGTCTCATTTATTAAGTCTCTCTCCAATTTGTTGTGTCCCTGGGACTCTGTTCAGGAAGTTCCTGCCTGTCCCTATAAGTTCTTTTTTTTGGGGGGGGGGTCCGGTCGTGGGGCCTGAACTCTGGGCCTGGGCACTGTCCCTCAGCTCTTCAGCTCAAGGCTAGCGCTCTACCACTTGAGCCACAGTGCCACTTCTGGCTTTTTTCTTTTTTGCTTATGTGGTGCTGAGGAATCGAACCCAGGGCCTCATGCATGCAAAGCAAGGGCTCTACCACTGAGTCATCTTCTCAGCCCCTGTCAAATAATATTTTATCATGTGAATAAACTGCATCTTTCTATTCGTTTCACCCATGATGGACATTTTAGTTGTTTTGCTGTTTGGATACTATGAACATTTGTAAGCAGCTTTTTCTGTGACCATGTGTTTTCATATATTTTGGATGTAGACCCAGGAGTATAATTGCTGAATCATACAGTAGCTCTATACTTATTTAATCTTTTGAGGTACTGCCAGACTGTTTTCCAAAGTGATGATATCATTTTACTTGCCCACAGGTGGCATATGGGAATTCCAGTATCTCCACATCTTTATCATCAGTGATTGTTACTGTCTTTTTAGTTATAGTCATCCTAGTGGATGTAAAGTATATCTCATTGTGGCTTTGACTTTCATTTCCCTGGTGGCTAATGATGAGCATCTTTTTGTAAGTTTGTTAGACATTTGTGATCTTCTGAAAGAAATATCTAATTAGATCCCTTGCCTGTTTATAGAGATTGTGCTCTCCTTTTAATATTGCATTCATTTAGGAGCTTTAGAAGCTATTTAAATCAAATAGATTTTAAGGAGGACAGTGTGATAGTTTCCTTTATGTTTTGATTTTTCTTTTTGTCATCTTAAGTCAGCTATAGTTACAAATGTTCAAGAATCACTGCTTTCTGGTTCTACTGTTTCTGTTAGTAGTGTAGGGATGTAATCTCCTTTGTGTGGGTTTCACTGAAGTTCTGTGAAGTTGTAGGTGAACAGGCCATCCATACTGTTGCTCTTAAGAGGCAGCCTGGTTCTTTGATTTGCTTTTCATCATGAGTGAGAGTTCTGCCCTTGTTTCCCATCCCTATGCCCCTGAACTCAGCAGCCTTGGACATTCTTCTGGAGAAATCCAACTTCCTGCTTTGTAAACCCATCTTTCCTTTGTCTGAGTAGAAGCACAATGTGGTTTATATTGATTGACTTTTATCACCGTGCAGTCCTTTTTACTTTATTTTAGCAATTTGTGCTTGTTGGACAGTATTCCACTATTTCCTTTGCAGTGCTGGGGATTGAACTCAGGGTCTCACGAATGCTAAGCATATGGTCTACCACTGAACAGCATGCTCAGCTTCTAACAGTAACTGTTTAGTCATACTTTTTCACCACTGTGACAAATACTTGAGAGGAACAATGGAAACGGAGGAAGGATTTATTTTATCTTATGGTTCAGAGTATTAGTCTATGATTGTCTGGATTCATTGGGCCTGAGAAGAGGCAGAACACAATGGCAGTGGGAATGTGTAGAAGAGGCTAGAAGCACAGTGGAGGCGGGGGAAGATTAGCACCAGGCATAATGCTGAAAAGCACATTCTCATTGACCTCTTTTCTCCAGGTAGGCCCCAACACTTTTAGCTTCCATCTCCTGACATAGTGCCATCAGCTGGGGACTGAGCCTTTAACAAATAAGTCTGGAAGCTGTAACCGTTTTCTGCTTTTGGGTTTTGGGTTGTTAATTGGTTAAGAGTTTCATTGACTTTCCTGCCTGCGCTAGCTTTGAAGCTGTATTCTCAGATCTCAGCCTTCTGGATATCTAGGATTACAAATGTGAGCTTTGAATGCCTGTCCAGTGTTCTTTAAAAACTTCATTTGAGATATATCTGGTAAAAAAAAAATCTGTAGCTGTGCAATGTCTGTCTTGGTGTCTGTCTCTTTCTCTTGTGGTACAAGGGGTTGAACTGTCTCTAGTCCTTACCTGTACAATTTCGCAAGGGTGTGTATGCTTATACCATCACCACAATCAGGATAATGAACATTCCCATCACCCTCAAAAGTTTCTGTTTCTAAGAAGACTACATGAGATATATCCTCATAACAACATTCTAAGTGTACAGTATGTGCATGTAGACATCATTGTTTTATAGGAGAGATCTGGGACTCACTCATCTTGTAGCAATAACTGTGCCAGTTGAACAACAGCTTCTTGTTTCCTTCCCCTCCCTTCTCTTTCCCTAGTAACCACCATTCCTTTCTTTTCTGTGCTTGCTCAGTGGCCTTAGAATAGCCTCTTTTGCTAGAGTACTGCTAGTCAGATTTCACAATAAGATATATAGATATAATAGATTCAGAACCTGATATAAATGTATCTGTGAAACCTCATTTGGGAATTGGAAATTGAATGTTTGCTTCATCATCCCCCCCCTCCCCCGCCTTGGGGGGCATTCCAGGGCTTGAACTCAGGGCCTTGTACTCTTTTTTGGGGGCGGGGGCTTGTACTCTTGTTCTGCTTTTGTGATCATGGCTGGCACTTTACCACTTGAGTTACATCTCTAGTCTGGTATTTTTCTGGTTAATTGGAGATAGTCTCTCAGACCTTTCTGCTGGTCTGCCTATGAACTGTCATCCTCAGATCTCAGCCTCCTGAGTAGCTAGGTATACAAGTGTAAGGCACCAGCACCTAGCCTGCTTCATGTTTTTTTTTGGGGGGGTCAGTCGTGGGGCTTGTACTCTGGGCCTGGGCGCTGTCCCTCAGCTCTTCAGCTCAAGGCAAGTGCTCTACCACTTGAGCTACAGCACCACTTCTGGTTTTCTAGTGGTTTATTGGAGATAAGAGTTTCACAGACTTTCCTGCCCGTGCTGGCTTTGAACTGCAATCCTCAGATCTCAGCCTCCTAGGTAGCTAGGATTACAGGTGTGAGCCACCGACGCCCTGCTCTGCTTCACTTTTTATGAAGAAGTTTTACAGGAAGAGTGTTTACTATGTACAGGCTAATTTTATTATGGCCAGTAGTAAACTCTTCCAGGAATTGAAGAGGAAAAATTTACAGCATGACAACTGTGTAGCTTTAATATGAAATGAGCTATCTGAACTATTATTTTTGCACTGTTAAATGTACACACTGTTTTTTTTTTTTTTGCTGGTTGCAGATTATAGGCGTGAGCCACCAGTGCCCGGCTTAAATGTACACGCTTTTTTAATATATATATATTTTTTGTCAAGGTAATGTACAGAGAGGTTTCGGTTACATAAGTAAGGTAATGAGTACATTTTTTGTCAACCCTTCCTCAATTTTCTTCTACTTTCCTTCTCCCCCCACACTTTTAACCTGATAGATAGGTAATAAATAGTAAAACATGGGTTTGAACTTTTAAATCCTTTGAATTAAACTAGGCTTTGCAAATAGTCTTTATAGGGACAAGAATTCTTTTTCTTGATACTCCTTTATTTGTCCAGTAGTTCTTTTTGCTTAGGAGCAATATTTTGTATGAAATGATAAGGCGAGGAAAGGCAAGGTCTTGTCATGAGGTAGAGGTATGTTCAGTGTTTATGGCATTGTGTGTAAGAGTCACAGTTTAAATGCTGGCAAGAGGAGTTGGACATTTCAAGACTGAGCAGCAGAAACAGTCCAGACTGCCTACCCAGGAATTGTAGCTTTTCAGTGACAATAATCACAATTTTTTTAACATACCGCACATCTTTATAATATATGTGAGAATGCCTCTTTTTGTTGTTGTTGGTCGTGAGGCTTGAACTCCGGGCCTGGGCGCTGTCCCTGCACTCTTCAGCTCAAGGCAAGCACTCTATCTTTTGAGCCATAGCACCACTTCCGGTTTTCTGGTGGCTTATTGGAGATAAGAGTCTCATGGAGTTTCCTGCCTGGGCTGGCTTTTGAACCGTGATCCTCAGATCTCAGCCTCCTGAGTAGCTAGGATTACAGGAGTGAGCCACTGGCACCCAGCAAGAATGCCTTTTTAAAGTATCAACTGCTACAAACATATCAACTTTTCAAGATTAAACCTTAAAATTTTTTTTTTAGTAGTACTGGTGTGTGAAATGAGGGACTCACCTTCTACCACTGCTCCACAACTGGTATTACTAGCTGTTTTTGCTCTAGGTATTTTTTAGGTAGAGTCTGGAGTGTTGTTGTTTGTTTGTTTTTGCCAGTCCTGGATTGAACTCAGAGCCTGGGCACTGTCCTGAGCTTCTTTTGCTCAAGGCTAGCACTCTACTACTTTAGCCACAGCATCACTTCCAGCCTTTTCTGTTTATGTGGTGCTGAGGAATTGAACCCAGGGCTTCATGCATGCAAGGCAAGCACTCTACCACTAAGCCACATTCCCAGCCCTGAATCTGCAGTTTTTTGATGGGGCTGACTATGATCCTTTTGCTTATGCTTCCTGTGCAGCTAACACAACAGATTTGTGCCATTGTGCCAAGTTTTTTGTCGCCTCATTAACTTTTTGCCTGGGCTGACCTTGAACTGAGGTCTTCTTGATCTTCAAGTAGCTAAACCTTGAAAATTTTTAATTGATTAATGATTTGCAAATGAGATTTTTTTCTGATTATATCACACATCTACATACTCTGTTTGAAAAAAGTTTCTTTATTAGAGAAATAACAAATAAGCTAAAGTAGAGAAGTTTGATAAAATGAACTCCCATCCCAAGTGATTTCAACAGAACTGTATTCTCTTAAAACTCCATACATCAAAAGTTGGAAATTGGTCTCATTGTGTTACTGTCAGCATGTGGGCCAGGACTGCTTCTGTTCCGAAGTCAGTAGGGGAGAACACATCTCCTTGTGCTTTCTACATCCCTCAGCTTGCGGCCTTTTCCATCTTCAGAGCCAGCAGTGGAGCATCTTCTCATCTTTGTGATATTTTTCTCTCACTTTTGCTTAAAAAAAAAAAACAACCAAAAAACAGCTGGGTGCCCGATGGCTCACATCTGTAATCCTAGCTACTCAGGAGGCTGAGATCTGAGGATCGCAGTTCAAAGCCAGCGGGGCAGGAAAGTTCATGAGACTCTTATTTCCAGTTAACCACCAGAAAACTAGAAATGGCGCTGTGGCTAAAGTGGTAGAGCACTAGCCTTGAGTGGAATCGCTGAGAGACAGTGCCCAGGCCCAGAGTTCAAGGTCCACAACCAACCAAAAAAAAAATACATTGACATAAAATTTATATAATGTAAAAGTCACTGTTATAGCCATTTTAAGGTGTATAGTTGAATGGCTTTTATAACAACAATTCATGTTACATGACTGTCGCCACTATTTAATCCAGAACATTTTATTTTATTTCATTTAGTTTTTATTATCTTTAAGTAGTTGTACAAAGGGGCTTCAGTTCAACATGTCAGTTCATGAGTTCAGTGCGTTATGATTAATATTACCCCTTTCATCATTTTCTCCCATTTCTCCCAGCCTCCACCGTCCATTCAAGTTACCTGATAATCACCCCAGAAGCTAGCCCATATGTGGAAAGCAGCCACTTCCCTTTTCCTAGCCCAGCTATCGGGAATAATGCTGCTGTCAACATTTACCACCCTAAGTCTTGGTCAATGCTTGTTTTCAGTTATTTTGGCTGTCCACCATGTAATGGAACTGCTTCATCATACGGCAATCCTGTTTAATTTCTGGAGGAACTGCCCAACTGTTTTCCACAGTGGCTGAACCATTTTGTGTTCTTACCAGCAATGTTGGAGGATCCAGACTTTCTACGTTATTTGTTAACACATAGTTTTCAGTTTAAAAACGAATCCTAACACATAGTTTTCAGTTTAAAAATTAATCAGCTTGGTAGGTGCAAAAGTATATCTCAGATGATTTTTAGAAACATTTTAGCCTAAAGAGGCGTATGGAATTTCTGTCCATAGTCCATATCCCGTTTCATTTTTTCAGTCTTACACTAATAAATATACCTAGCATGCATTGGACATCTAGTGTGTTCTTGGAGCCATGTTGAGATCTTCAACAAATGATTTCACAGTCACTTAAAGTCCATGAGATTCTTAGCTCTAGCTAGTCACCAAAAAGCCAAAAGTAGAGCTGTGGCTCAAGTGGTAGAGTGCTTGTCCTGAGCAAAAAGAGCTCAGGGCCAATTCAGGCCCTCAGTTCAAGCCCATGTCTAACACTAAAAAAGAGAAAGAAAAAAAAGCAGGTTCCAAGATTTCTGTCTTGGTGAAAAGAAGTTTTAAATTGCCTAACAGTGTTGGCTGAAAGAACTGAACTAGAAAAAAAATTGGGTTAAAAAATGAAGGAAATTAAATTTTGAATGCAAATCTAAAAATTATTGACTTGGCAAACATATTTTTAGATACTTGAGTTTAACCACTTCCCCTTTTCTTTACTCACCAAGGTGTTTAACCCTTTCAACCAGGAGTAGAATTTTAAGATATTTTAATGATTTTCTGTGTGGCTGAAGTTGTCTGCCTTCTTTTCTTAGACTCCCTATCTTGCACTGTGTTTTCCATTATAGCAAGCAATGTAAAGATAACTACATTGAATGTTGACTTCTATACATTAACTACTGCATAAATTTCTGGCTAGTTGGAAATTTTGCTTTGGACAGGTGGGTAACAGGAGGTATTTGCTGGCTGGCGGATTTCCCTGCACCATCTTAATACGCTGCTCTTTTCCTTCCTGTTTTCATAGCCACTTCCTGAGAAGTTTGTGGTGAAAGGTGTTGTAGATCGTTTTTCAGAGGAGTTTGTGGAAACCAGAAGAAAAGCTTTGGATAAATTCTTAAAACGAATTACAGATCATCCTGTGCTGTCTTTCAATGAACACTTTAATGTTTTCCTCACTGCCAAGGTAAGAACAGAATAGCGTACATTCTTCCCCAAGCTATCATTCTTGGGTTGGGGTTGTGGCTCAAGCAGTAACTTAGCAATTGTGAGGCCCTGAGCTCAATCTCTACTACTGCAGAAGGAGAAGAGAGGAGAGGGAAGAGAAGGGGAGGAGAGCAAAGAGGAGGAAATAGGAAGGAAAAGGGGAGAAGAGGGGAGGAGAAGGAAGAGAAAGAAGAAAGGAAAGGAAGAAAGAAGGAAATATGTATAGATAACTTTAAAATATGTATAGATAACTCTAAAATAATAACTCATAGAGGTCTTTCTTCAAAGCTGTTTGATCTCTGTCAAGCCACCTGCATAAGTGGTCCTCTGAGCTTTGTTTTCTTGGTATACACTATGATGGCCTGGCTTTTGTGTTAGAATTCAGGAGGAAACCAGATCTCCCTTGCTATAGCAGTGGAAGTTAAATATCTCCATTTGCCCAAAGCAGAGGCAAGTGTTTTCTTAAACACATCTTAGGCTGGTCCTACCAACAGGAAGGAAAATAGTATTTTGGGGGTATTTGAAGAAGCTGTTCTTGGTAAGAGCCCTGTAAGAAATGACTTGCAACCTCATTTTACAGACAAGGAAACTGAAATTGAGAGAGGTTGTACTTGTTCACATAATGTCACTAAGTCCTGGAGCTGGGTCTTTGTGACTCCCGATGCTATACTTGAACTCTGCATCACACTGCCTGACTGGTGTTTACCCTTAGTTGTTCTGTCAGTTGCATCCTTTCCAGTCATTGGCCAGCTAAATACTTTGGTCCTGTACTGTTACCAGAGTCAGGTTGTTTACTAACTTTTATCTGCAGTTCCTTCTTGGCAGGACTGGCTAGAAAACCTGCAGTGCCCCACTTACACTGCCTACAAAAATGGGGTCACTGCTCAGACCCTTATGTGAGTTTCCCCCAGCCCCATATGGGTCTTTGGATACCATATTTGTATATTCAGGCAAAACGTAAAATGTTCTAAATTGACAAGGGATTGAGGGCCAGATACAGTCCTTTTTTTTTTTGTCAAAGTTGCAAAATGGAGAAACATTTACAGATAATATCAACCAGTATTAAAGGCATTAGAGAAGGGCTCATTCTGCATTCAGTGGAAACCACCTGGCAAAGTCCTCTAGTTTTGTTATTTTAGTCTCTGTTAACGTTAAGCCTCATTGACAACACACCAAATTGATTGCCCTCCTCCCAAGCCTTTCACCACAGGTTGGATGCTGGTTTTTGTTTTTGTTTTTTTTTTAACAGTATTTCCTGGTGATCAGGTCTTCAGGAATAGTTCTTTCAACTTGGGTCCATCTTATTTTCCAGACGTACAGCTAACTTTCTCCCTCAGGTTGTTGTCTGCTGTCTGTTGTCAAGAAGACCTCAAGCTGACTCTTTATTGCAGGGAAGAGAAAGGCATAACTGGCTCCTAGGAATCTATTTGAAGATTAAGTGGGAAATTGTGTGTGAGACAGACACACAGACACACACAGACAGACACATATCTGTGATACTGACTGAGAAAGTGATTTGTGGTTCAAACTAAGTGAAATTTTTTAAAAAATGTATAGTGTCCCTCAGTATTGTCAGCCAATCTAGGGTTACTTAAGTGAATATAGAAGAGATATCTTTAAACAAAACCAATTCCAACCCTAGTTTGGTACTACTTGTTGGACTAAATTTACTGCATAGTACTACTTTTCTTTTCTTTGTTCCTTTCTTTTCCAAAAAGTTGTTTGGCTGCATGTAATGGCTCATGCCTATAATAGCTACTTATGAGGTAGAGACCTGGAGCATCATGGGGAAACATGGCTTGAGGCAAGCCCAGGAAAAAGTTAAGGAGCCCCTTCTCAGCCAACAAACTGGTATGGTAGCATGTATCTGTGATACTGGCTAATGAAGGAAGCCTTTAGTAGAAGAACTGTGATCTGAGGCTGGCCTTGCCCCTCTCTCTCCCTCACCTCCCCATTATAGCAAAATACACATGATGTAAAATTACCCAGCTTAACCACTTTCCAGTGATAAGATAAGTATATTCACATTATTGTACTGTTTCTACAGCATTTTCATTCTGTACCCTGGTTAAATAGTAGTTGCTTGCCCCCTCCCCAAGCTCCCCCATGGTTTCCTTTATCATTGGTTGCATTACTTGTTCCTAGATGAGTTACCTGTTCTGCAGCAATTGTAAAGGCATTCTCTTTCCTTGTGACATGAAACTGGAAGTGTACTGAAGAATCAGCCAATAGCCAGGCATTGGTGGCTCATACCTGCAAGCCTAGCTACTTAGGAGGCTGGAAGAAGCTAGGCATGCATAGTAGCATGTACTTGTTCTCCCTTTTATGATGAAAAGCCTGAAATGGGCAGATTGTTTCTTGTCTAGAGTGTGGGAGGTTAGATGGAATCTTCAGGACAGTCTCCCAGACAACCAGAGTTTAATGGGGCACAGGATGGAGATAGATTAGTGGGAATTGCTATTGTTTTACACATGGCTCTTGTGTTACACACTGAAGGACAGAAGTGGACGATGCAGGCAGGAAAGTGGATAATGAATAGGGCAGAGGCCTTGGCTGGGGCTGGCTGGCATAGGATGGAGTAGAAATGAAGGCTACATGGAAGAGGAAGTGTGTCTGACAAGGAGGGGTTGTTGGGCAGCCACATTACCCAATAGAATTTTTGTTCTTCATTAAATCTGAGGAATGTAGCCCTGTTCTATGTTCCCTTCTAGGGAACTAAGATTGAACACCCTATGTATATGGAGGGTGGACAAACAGAATCTGTAGCTTCTAAAAAACCATTTTGAATGTACCAGTTCATAGGACAAACAAAGGCACTACAGAATCCTCTTACAGGTTAGTGATAGGAAGGTGCTTATCATACCAGGCAGGTCAGTATGTTCTGTACATTTGCATATGCACATATTTCCTAGTTTTGCATTCATCCTTAAGAAAAGCAAGGGCCAAACTCTTGTTAAGTGCAGATAGAATCTGTTCTGGCCTGTGTTTTCTAGCCATGCTTCTACTATAGTTTCCTCTTCCTGTCATGTGGCTTTAGTTAGATGCAAGTGAACAGAATGAATACCAGCTCTTTAATTTTGTTCCTATAGACAACATGGGGTTACAAGTTTAAAAATAATGTTTGAGACAGTGTGTTTGAAGGACGGGGGTTCAGGTGTGTGGTCTTGACTGGAGAGATTGGAGTCCAGCAATGGTGACAAAAATCTGGACAGGGTCCTGGGATGTGCCAGTCTGGGGGTTATGATGTCAGTTAGGGGACACTAGACTGTAAGTGACAGGTTGACTAAGTCAGCTCCTTGTTGTCCCAGTCCTCCTATTTCCAACAAGAGGCTGCCTTGACCATTTGGCTCACTCAGTCCTGGCTATGGGGTGTAGAGCACTTTGAGTTTGTTTATGTTGTCCATAGGACCTGAATGTCTATAAGAAGCAGGGCATGGCATTGCTGACACGGGTGGGTGAGTCAGTGAAACACGTCGCAGGAGGCTACAAGCTGAGGAGTCGGCCTCTGGAGTTCGCAGCTATAGGCGAATACTTAGACACCTTCGCACTCAAACTGGGAACCATTGATCGAATAGCCCAGCGGATCATCAAAGAAGAAATAGGTGAGCACTCTGTCAAAGACACTAATTATGTGCAGGGGCCCACGGTGGCCGCAATGGCGTTCATATGTGCTGAGTAAAATGAAACTATGCAAGCGCTGCAGTGATAGAACCAGGCCATTGTTTACCAGCTAAATAGATACAGGGAGAGGAGGCGCTGGTTATGAGTAGAAAGTAAGGCATCTCATCCTTATGTTTGCTTTTCTCATGGCAAGCACTTGCTTCTGAGCCTCCAAGTCTTTCCTCCTGTTTTTCTTAATTATAGCTTTAGAAGTGGAGGTATGGATGCAACTGCCCTTCACCCAGATGAATGAAAGCTGTAAAAATGAACTTAGGAACCTTTTGGGCAGGAGGATGGCTCAAAAAGAGAGTCTGCATATGCCAGAGTTGTAGCCAGTGAGCCTTCACACTGAGAGGTACTTGAGTATGTTTACAGAAAACCACAATCTCTTCAGCAAAATGTTTCCTACATTCATTGTTCTCCCATGGAGTCTGATTTTGTTTCTTCTTTAAAAATTGTTCCTAAACTTATTTTTTTTAAAGTCTGGCTCCATTGCCTATTAAAATGCTTCTCCAGCTGAGTGCTGGTGGCTCACACCTATAATCTTAGCTACTCAGGAAGCTGAGATGTGAGGATTGCAGTTTGAAGCCAGCCCAGTCAAGAAAGATCATGAGACTCATCTCTAATTAACCACCAGAAAACCAGAAGTGGAGCTGTAACTCAGAGTGGTAGAGCACTAGCCTTGATCAGAAAAGCTCAGGGACAATACCTAGACCCCATCTTACACACACACAAACAAAAACAAAAACAAAAAAAATCCTGCTGCTTTACAGCTAAACTCTGGTGGCGCTTGTCTGTAACCATAATTGTTCAGGTTTTTTGGACAGACACTCCATCTCAAAAATAACCAGCAAATAAACTTGGCTAGAGATAAGGCTCAAATGATAGAACTCCAGCCATGTGAGCTAGCCAAGCAAGCTCCAGATCCTGAACTCAAACCCAGTTACTAACTCCAAAATATAAATAAATAAATGAATGAACAAACAAAACTTTCACAGTGTGGGTAGGCAAGTGGTTATTTCTGAAGATAGATCTCTTCCCATTTTCTCGATATGGCATTGTGGCCTCTATTATCCAGAGACCAAGATGTTACATCGGCTTTTAGATGTCTTTGAAGAATTATGTTAGGAATGGTTTTGTATTAGGAGGAGAGAATGCTCAGAAGAGGGAGTGGTCACAGCTCCGCATCTTAATGTACCAGTTTGATCTTTGTTGAGTGACTCCACTGAGTGCTCCCAGTGGTAACTGGCTTCCCTCCCTCTGTAGAGTACCTGGTAGAGCTCAGAGAATATGGGCCTGTGTACTCCACGTGGAGTGCCTTAGAAGGTGAGCTGACCCAGCCCCTGGAGGGAGTGTCAGCTTGCATTGGGAACTGCTCTACAGCCTTGGAAGAGCTGACAGATGACATGACAGAAGACTTTCTGCCTGTGCTCAGGGAATATATTTTATACTCCGACTCCATGAAGGTAAGCTGGGTAGCTTCTTGTGCAAGTGGGTACTTCCGTTGTAGTAGTCATTATAAAAAACATCAATGAGGTAGGGCTGGGAATGTGGCTTAGTGGTAGAGTGCTTGGCTAGCATGCGTGAAGCCATGGGTTCAATTCCTCAATACCACATAAATAGAAAAAGCCAGAAGTGGCACTGTGGCTCTAAGTGGTAGAGTGCTAGCCTTGAGCAAAAGCAGCTCAAGGACAATGCCCAGGCCTTGAGTTCAAGGCCCAGGTCTGACCAAAAAAAAAAAAAAAATCAATGAGCTAGGCATCGGTGACTCACACCAGTCATCCCAGCTACTTGGGAGGCCGTGATTCCAGGTGAGTCTGGGAAGAAAAGTCCTTCTAGCTTAATCTGCATAGGTGGAAGCTGGATACTGTGGCATGAGTCTGTGACCCCAGCAATTATGAGAAGCCTAAACTAGGCAGATCAAGGTGGCACATTCCTGGACTGGAAGTGAGGTCCTATCAAAAATAACCAGCAAAAAGCAAGGCTGAGAGTATGGCTCAAGTGGTAGAGTGCCTGCTCAGCAAGTACAGAGCTATTAATTCAAACTTGAGTACTGCCCCCCCCCCAAAAAAAAGCAACAAAATAATGGATCGTTGCTCATCGTGAATACAGGTTTGCTTCCTCCTAGGGCAGAGTCAGACAAGTGAACCAGTATCATTGGCATATGAAAAGAACACATGGTAATCAAAGTATGTGAATTAAATGAAAATAGAAAAGTAGCTTGGGAAAAATTTTTGTTAGTGTCCTCAGAATTCAAGGAGATAAATTATCCACAAAACAAGGGCAGGATGCCTGGGGAAAGAATAGTTAGAGCTCCTAGAGGTTAAACATGATTGCTGAAGGCAGTTGAATGATGAAGCTGGAAAGTAAGGCTGAGGAAAATAAGACAAAGTAATTGGAAAGTAAAATGAAAGTGCAGAAGTATCAAAAGTGTGGAAGGTAAAAAGCCTACAGATTAAGCCCAGAGGTTTAGCATGAAGCTGAGAACTCCAAGAAATTACAGAAGAAATAATTTAAGAAAATCTACTAGAGTTCAAGATATTTTTAAAGGACATACCCATTGCCCAGCAAAAGGAATAAAAAGAGAGCTAACTCAAAGCAATGAGAAATTTAAAACAAAACTGTTATGATTATGAAAGCCAAGGGAGAAGGGCGTAATGTACAAGGAATAAGAAGCAGAGTGGCTTCGATCTAGCAGCATGAATGAGACAAGACAGAAGAACTGCGAAGATAAATATTCCTTCCTGTGACCTCAGAGGACTCCCAGGATGGTAGATCCATGCAGAGAAAAAGATACATGGCTCGTTGTGGGGCTGCCACCTCCAAGCAGCCTGTCTACTTCCAGGTGAGACCTCTGGATTATCAAGTTTGGGGCAGATCTAGGGCATTGCATTAGAAATGGCCTGGTTGACTGAGCTGTCAATCATCATTGGATGGAAAACCAGACATATCAAAGAACTATGAAAGTATTGTATGGCTAGAGAAGGAGAATTTGAAAAACAAGTCAACTAGTTGTGAAAAACACAAAAACTGTCCTATGGGAAACTTCAAGCATACCCCAAAGCAGAGAGAATGATGGGATATACTCCCACTACCCATCATCCATGCTTTATTTCACCAGGTGTGAATGTGCTGATCCATGTTCAGATGTGGACTGTGGAACATGGATTGTTCAATTCTGTAGAGCGAATTGTGGTTTCCTGTCTACCCTAGGAAGCTGCTAATGGAACACTTTCCAAGACAGTGAGCTTGATCCTCAGTGCCAGGAAAATGGGGGCATTTCTCTGTCTGGAAATGAAAACAGCCATGGGAGAGCACAGTGCAAATGTGAGACCCCAAGCCTCAGGCAGCTTGGCTAGGAGTTACTAGAACTGAGGCTGGAAACCAGAACTTCAGTCGCATATTTGCTGTTCCTTTTCTTCCATCACACAGCCTTTTTAAACAATTGAGAGCTGTACATTGCATTTTTAATTCTGTAGCTGACACAAACATAGAAAGACAACCTGATTTAAAATGAACCACAATATTTTACTTTATTTATGAAGTTAATAGTGTGTGTTTTTGTGAACAAAAAATAAGTTTTACAATCCTCAGGGTGTTCCTGGATTTAAATTTCTTTTAAAAAGATAAAATGCTTTATCAGATTGCTCCTAGCCTTACACAGACCAGAAAGCCAACCCACCTGCACATTATTTGGATGTTATAGTACAAATTTCTTTGTTTCTACAAGGTGACAAGTGTGTTAATACTTAATATATACTTGTGCTTGAAGCAGAGTTTTAAACTGTTATTTAGCAAGGATTTATCTGGCATCTTCACCAAAACGTTATTACATTGATAGTCTCGTAACCTGTGTTAGTAACTGAAGTTATATGTCAAACAAACATTTGTTTGTTCTCGTTCTTCACCCCATGCATGAGGCACGTGAACTGTGTTTCTTGTTTATGGGGCCAGAAGAAACTGCAGTCTGGTTAATCAGGCTGGGAGAGGATTGTCCAGGGCAGGACATTGTAAAGAGGGAGTGTTGATGGTTAGTCTCTGAAACTTGAGCTCGCCTCATAATGCACTAAGCTGCACCTCATTAATAAGAAGAGGCCAATTGCCTCTCCCTTGGCACCAGGAAGAAAGCTATCCCTGCAGAGTATTCTAGGCTGGACAGGAGTAACCTGATGGCAAAACGAGGTGTGTGTATAGGTTGTTAGGGTCTGTGCAGCCAAGACTAGACTGTGGGACAGTGATGAGTGGTGGGTTTATATTTGGATATTGCTGTTCCTGAAGATGTTTTTTTTAGACAAGGTCTTGCTATTGACCCTCAAGGTTTTCTTATTTCAGCCTCCCGTGTGCTGGGATTATAGATATATGGCATCATACCAACAAAGAATTTTTAACTATACTTAAGACAGTCACACAATTCCATCTTCAAAATAACTGATCAATTTTTAGATGTAAGCAAGACAGACTTTGGTGTTCATTATGAAAACTAAAGTGAGAAGAAAGGGCTTGCCAGGGGGCTGGCTGGGACAGGTTCCTCAACTGCTTGGTGGGTTTCAGAACCAAGAGGCTGCTAGCTTTGATTTGCTGGGGAGTTCTTCCAAGCTGACATCTTGTATCCTATCCCTTTTATCTTGGCTTTGAGTCAACAAAAGTCATGTGTAGTCAGTGTTCTCTGAACTTGTGTTAATCGAAGGTCACTAGACGGGGAAAATACTGGGATCCTTGAAACATTCTTCTAATGGAGCTGTGGTTGTGGTCCTCCCTGAGTTTGAAAGGGACTTTGGGAATCACCTTGTGATCATCTTTCATCTTATAGGTGAAGAAGCAGAAGCCTGTAGATAAATCTTTCCTTTGTCCCCGGTTGCAGTGACCCCTTACCTACCAGCTGTATGCTGACCACCTGCCAAGAGAAAAATGAGGTGATCTCTGGCTTCTCAAGGCTGGACTCAAATTTGATCTCTTAAAGGATGTTTGGGGCCAGGTACATTCAGTTCTTATTGGGGGTTGAGAGAGCACAAAGAAAGTGGGGTCATTGTCAGACGACATGGAACTAATGGAGCAGTGAGATTTTTTTAGGCAGTTAACATTGAGAACAGCTTGTACCACAAGAGATGGTTGAAGGCATGGATTGTGAGGAAGTGTGGAAAGACAGCTCTTGAAAGGGAGGGATGCCCAAGTTGCACCCCCTGTGGACATCTTATCTGCACATAAGCCTCCATATGGGATTTCATATCCTGTACACTGTGTGGCATTGTAATTAGGCCAGAGATGGGTCAGGAGTGGCCATCTTAGAGAACCTTCCTCACTCAATTTCTGGTGGTACTTCTTTGAGTACTAGAGTTGTTATGTGAAGGCCAGGAGGCAGAGAAACCTTGGTTAAGGAGGCTAGTACAGAAGTCTTAGTTCCCACACTACCTTATCCATATAAGGTGCAAATATGTAACCATCGTGTGTTGTACATCTTGTTATTTTTCAGGAGGTAAGCTTTATCTGTAAGTCAGTTAACCTGCTTGTCCCTGAGGTGTTGGGGATGGCTGGAGTGAGAGGGGGCTGAATCAGTGTGCACGTTGTAAGGGAGAGCCATGTGAAGAAAGTGGCTTTGGTTGAGACTTGAATGGCTTGGGGGAGTTAGCTGTGTGAGGATCTGAGTATGGAGTATTTAGGCAGAGGGAGTGGCTAAGTGCGAAGGTTCTCAGGTTGATTCGAGCTTCTAAGCCAGCGTGAATGGAGGCCTCCGAGTAAGGGCACATGTAGGTAGGTAAAGTCAGAGATAGGTAGAATAGGGACTAGGTCACATAGTAGCATTGTAAAGGCCATGGCTGACAAGAGACTTAATTTTGTTCTAAGAAGTAGATGGGCAGCTGTTTGGCGTTGTAGTACAGGGAAGGAGTAGGATGCGAGGTCTACTCCCTGTGCACTATGCACAGACTAGATGGTAAGAGAATGAATGTGTGGGAGTGAGACTGTTCAGGAGGCTGTCGAGGGGAGCAAAGGGAGGTGATAGAGAAGAGAAGAGGATGGATGGGGGCATGTTTTGGGTGAAAGGCCAGATAGTCTTACCACTGTGGTAATCTATATGGTTTGTGATTCAGGAGGCTAAGATCTGGAGGAATGTGGTTTGAGGTTAGTATGGGCGGAAAATTTTCTAATACTCCATCTGCAAAATAATCAAGCTGAAGGTGTGGATCAAGTAGTAGTGGCAGCCAAGTCAGCAACCAAGTGCCAGGCCCTAAATTCAAACCATAGTACTGTCAAAAAGTGAAAAAAACCAAAAACAAACAAAAAAACAACGCTAGTGGCTCTTGCCAATAATCCTAGCTATTCAGGAAGCTGAGATCTGAGAATAGTGGTTTAAAGCCAGCCCTGGCAGACAATTCATGACACTCTTATCTCTAATTATCTAACAAAAAGCTTGAAGTCCAGCTAAGGCTCAAGTGGCAAAAAAAAAACAAAAACAAAACAAAACTCAGGGACACTGCCCAGCCCTGAGTTTAAGGGGGATAAGAAGATGGAGAAGGGGAAAGAGGGCCTTGGAAAGGAGGAGAAAGGAAGGAGAAAAAGGAAGAGTGGGGGGAGTGAGTGGATGATCTATAAGACTAAAGGAGAGTGCCTTGGGTGGATGAGGGTGAGATTATGTCCTAAATCCTAATTAAAGAAGAATGAAGATAAATGAACAAATAGCAAAGAAGCCTGGAAAGTGATTGGTGTGGTAGGAGGGGAAAAAAAAGACAATTGGCTCAGTGAGCCAAGAGAAATACTCTTAAGGGTACAGCAAGTATTGACTACTGTTGGATTTAATGATAGGGATTATGACTAAGGTGTGAGATGTAGGTGCTGAAATACTGGGCTAAAGACAATTTGTCTTTAAGTTAGAGATACCTTCAACAACATTCCAGGGTAGTTCTTTTCAAATGCCAATTTAATTGTCAGCTAGTTTCTTCAGGCTGTCCCATTGTTTCCTCTGAGAGCCACAAGGTGGAGAAAGTGAGTCAAATTGCTGCCACAGTTAACATGTTATTCTTTAGTTTGTCTTTTTTCAGTGCTTTTCAAAAGCAGAAATGAAGATTTTTCTTGAAGAATGAGTTGTGAAGAGAAAAATCAGACTATTTTTTGAACAAAAGTGATTGTAGATTGAGGGGCTGATTTCTTGCATTATGAAGTTGGGCTTGGTGTAGCAACCCTGTAATCTCAGAATTAGAGAAATTGAGGCAGGAGGATTGTGAGTTTGAGGCTAACCTGCACTACACAGTAAGACCCTGTTTCAGAGCAAGAAATTATTACTTGCAACTTTAAATGAACATATGAAGAAGCAGGATGTGAAATGTATATCCTGATCTCTTAAGATCTAAAACAATAAGAAAAATCTACATGTTGAAACTCTGAGATCCCCAGTAATGGCAGACTGAATACATGTTTAAATTCTCTCTCTGTAAACTTCAACGTGTGTGTGTGTGTGTGTGTGTGTGTGTGTGTGTGTGAGAGAGAGAGAGAGAGAGAGAGAGAGAGACTGTCTGTCTGTCTTGTCTGTCTGTCCTTGTCTGTGTCTATTGCCACAGAGACAAAGATCAGTAATAAAACAACTTCAGGAGTTAGCAAAATGAGAGGTGAAAAGTTGACTTACATTAAAAGAAAACAAACCCTGAGGGCTGGGAATGTGGCTTAGTGGTAGAATGCTTGCTTATCATGCATGAAGCCCTGGGTTCAATCCCTCAGTACCACATAAACAGAAAAAGTCAGAAGTGGTGATGTGGTAGAGTGCTAGCCCTGAGCAAAAGAAGCTCAGGGACAGTGCCCAGGCCCTGAGTTCAGGCCCCAGGACTGGCAAAAAAAAAAAAAAATGAATTGGAGAAAATAATTGAGACTACCCTTCATATAGTTCACCAATTATGGCATGAAGCCCCTCTGGGACAGAGGAAACTTGGAGCTGGAGAGTTGTAGGTCAAGAGTTTTTCAGAACCAAAGCTTCTGATTCTCTCCCCTCCTTCCTCTGGGACCACTGTCATTTCTTCATGCGACAGACCATAGGCATGCTTATTGGCAGGGGTACATCAGTGGGTATAGGAGCAAAGAACTCCAGGTTCAGCTGAGGGCCTTCAGTGTAAGTCTCTGGTTGGCTCTCAGCTCAGCTTTATGTCTTCCATGCAAGGACTGTAAGGGCCTTTTCCAGAAAACCTTGAACAGGAGAAAAGGCTGGAAATACAAATTTTAGTGGATGAGGGATAAGGAGGGGAGGCTCGATGAAAAGACCTCACAGAGTCCTCTCAGAGAATTAGCAACAAGTGCTTCTAATATGCCAAGAGCAATGGGTCACAAGATATTTAAAGGAAGATTCTGATATGAATATCAGTAGTAAAGGAAAATAACTATATATTGAATGAACTATTGAAGGGGAATAAAATTTCCATAAAATCATTAATACCTTCAGGATAACAAGGTATCACAGTCATAAAGTAAGATTTTTATTTTTAAATTCAGAGAACAAAGAGCTCTTGGAAATTAAAATTATAGCAATGAAAATGTCAAGAAGAATTAGAAGAAAGATTTAAGGAAATCACATATAAAATGAAGCAAGACAGATGGTAAATTAGGAGAGAAATTAGGGTAGCACATTATAAGGTCCAACATCTGAATAACAGGAGTGAGAATGCAAAAACAAATGTAGAGCATCAGAAAGGTCATTCAGAAAGTATATTAAGAATGTGTTATCACTAATTATGTTTGAGAGTTGAGATTATGCTGGTCTTTGCCTTTTCCATTTGTCTTCATCTCCCAAATTTAGGGAGAAATGTGGCTTTAGTATTACCAAATTGCCTGGGAACATGTAACTCATAGGTGGTCTCATTTTCAATGAAATAAATGTGTAAAAGGAGCAGCCTGGCTGAGCGCCAGTGGCTCACACCTGTAATTCTAGCTACTAAGTATGCTGAGATCTGAGGCTCATGGTTCAAAGCCAGCCCGGGCAGGAAAGTCTGTGAGACTTATCTCCAATAAACGACTAGAAAACTGGAAGTGGTACTGTGGCTCAAGTGGTAGAGTGCCCGCCTTGAGCTGAAGAGCTGAGGGACAGACTCAGGCCCAGAGTTCAAGCCCAATGACTGACAAAAAAATGGGTGAGGGGGGCAGTTGGGGCAGCCTGAGCGCAATCCTTTCCTCAGACATTGTGATAGCACCAGGTTGTTTGCCTGCTACTTTCATGTGGTCTCCCAGCCTTCCCCTCACACCCATACTTGGCGCATCTCTTACACAGGAACTGCAAACTCAAAATCTGTGTACTTAAAGAGGCTTCTTAGAAGCTGCTAGACTGCCTTTTCCCTCTCACAGTGTGTGAGCACATGGGACAGGCAGGAGCTGTGAGAAAGGACCCTTGAGCTTTCCTGTAACTACTGAGCATTCTGGTGTTTTCCCAGGGAAAATCCAATGGTGATGTTGAGAGCCAAGCCACAGACTATATCTGTGATCCAATTCTTCCAGGCAGGTTTCATTGTAGGATAAAGGCTGATTGCCATAACTATGTCATGAATGATACAGTTCTGTGCCTCAGAATGGCTATTACTACTTTGCTGTAAACAGTTGTGAATGACAGGTATTATGTTTCTATTGTTTAATGTTTTTTTTGTAGAAAAGTTCAAACATGTCCAGAAGTGAAAAGTCTAGCCACGTGTTCCACATGATAGCCTACATGTGCCTCTTGTATACCCCAGCCAGCGTCAGCGTTGCCCACTCTGTTCCCAGCTACTTCCAGTCCTCATTTCCTAGACTATTTTAAAGCAAATCGTGGACATGATATCTCTTCCTATAAAAATATTCAGTATATGTCTCTAAAATACAAGTGTTCCTTTAACAAGGCGAAAGAACTATATTAGCGGCACATCTATAAAATAAAAAATGGATGTCTCACTGTGGTTCATATACCTACTTACTACTTAAACTGTCCTAGCATTTTTCTGTTTTTTATTTTGTTTTGTTTAGTGTTTGTGCTAGTATTAAAGCTTGAACTCAAAGCTTAGCACTATCCCTTAGCTTTCTTGTTCGTGATTATTGCCCTACCACTTGCTACAGCTCTAGTCCACTAGAAACTTTTTTTTTTTTTTTTTGGGTCTGGTCGTGGGGCCTGAACTCTGGGCCTGGGTGCTGTCCCTCACCTCTTCATCTCAAGGCTAGCGCTCTACCACTTGAGCCACAGCGCCACTTCCGGGTTTTTTCTTTTTGCTTATGTAGTTCTGAGGAATCGAACCCAGGGCCTCATGCATGCAAGGCAAGCGCTCTACCACTGAGCCACCTTCCCAGCCCCTCCACTAGAAACTTTTTATATCGCCCCCCCAAAAAAATTAAGATCCAAATAAAGTCCATACATTGGTTTTAGGTTCCTTAAATATTTTTAAATCTCTTTCCATCTGTTTACTCTTCCTTGCAAGGCATTTGTTAAACTGAGCCATTTCCTCTTTTCATCTGAAAAGAAAGATAGTGGTACTATGGATTACTTAGAACTATTTGAAATCATTCTGAAAAGCTCTACACTAAAAAATAGTATTTATTAAAGAAATGTATTCCAAATTTATTTTGAGATTCTCCTTCTCAACTGATAGCTAGGTACACTGGCATACACTTACAATCTCAAGCTATGTAGAAGGCTGAGATTGGAAGGTCGCAGGTTCAAGCTAGCCCCAGCAGAAAAGTTGTGAAGCTTTGTCTCCATGAAGGAAGCTGGACATGGTGACACATGCCTGTGATCCCAGTGATGATGGGAAACCTAAAAGCAGATAGTGGCTCCTCATAGGGAGCTGAGACTCTGTGGCTGTTTTCCAGTGGAGAACAGGGCTGTTAGTATGTATGGCTCTGTGGTATTTATTAGCAAGTATGAGGCCCTGAGTTCAGACCTCAGTCCTACAAAGAAAAAAGTCCTTTCTGAGTGTGAGTCCATCTCCGAGTATGGGGTGAACAGTTTTGCTTTCATTTCTTTTGTATGTCTTGTCTGCCAGAATCAGAGATCCCTAAAAAGTTCTGGGAGAGGTTCAGGTAAGTATTCTGTGCTTGTCTGTGTGTGGTGGAGGGGCCGCTCTGCAGACTCTAACTGGCATTGCTTGTCTCACCCCATTGCAGGCTCAGCCATAGGCAGGTTTGACTGTGCATGTGGTGTTGGGGCTTGGGGGAGGGTGCTGCTCTCTGGACCATGGCCAACAATGTGCAGAGGCTGTTGGTAGTGTTAGACAGGGCCTTGATTTAAAAGGTGCTTCTCATCCTTTAGCATGGTTGGGTTGTAGTCAGGCTGAACCCTAAGCTAGGATGCAAGAAGAAGAGACTGATAGCACTACTGTAGTGCTAACAGCCAGCAATGTGGCCTCCAACAGGTGTTCTGCTACTGCACCATGTTTCTTTGTCTAGAAGACAGGCATAATGCCCTCCCACTTGCCTCTGAAGGGTTGTGTGGAGCTGTGTGTGCTGTCCGGTTACGCCAGATAGTAGCACAGATCCCCTGGCCAGCCTGCTCCAGGGGGCAGCATTCTGGATGCGTAGGGAAGGAGAGGGCAGCAGTCTGAGGAAAGCATGGCCGCATCCTGTGGTCCCTGCTGCCTTTGGGGGTCAGGAAGGAGAGTTGCTAAAGCAACTATGGACTTGGTGTATCTCCTCTCCCTGGCCCTCTCCCAAGGGCCTTGGCGACCTCAACAGAGCTTGGTAGAGTAGAGCAAGGAACAGAAAGCCTTTGGCCCAGCTATGTTTTGAGGCACTGTCTGAAGAGCTTTGGTTATGAGATTCTTACTGATTGTTGCATGTCAACAAGGTGTCTACCTCTTACCCTGCCTCACACTGTGCTGAAAGGCTCCTGTGGGACACTTTCATAGCAACCTTGATTTCTGTATAGATCCTTATATGTTCTCCCAGAAGAAGAAGAAATAAACCCCTTTGATCAAACCGATTTTTTTTTCCTGCAATGTCAACTGACAGCTTTTGATTCTCATAGTGGGATCTTAGTAGCAGAGCTGAGACTAGGTGAGGTAAAGATTTAAAGACCTACTTGCCCTACTGGTACAGGTTTAAGAGCTAGAATTTCCTACCCCTACAACCTGAGCTCCCAGCTTCTTCACTTTAGTTCCATCTGGGGCTGGGACTACTTCAGCCCATTTAGTACTCATGCTAGCAGGCTTGAGGCATGGTTCTAGAATCCTATCGTGGGCATGCATTACTGTTACAGCATACACAGCCTCACACTGGTCAGCACCTCTTCAGATGGAACCATCAGTTAGGCACTTATTCCTTTCTGTTCCTGACCCAGAGTAGAGGACAAATACTTAAACTGCAATTATATGGATGACCTTTGGTATCTGTGGGTTAGTAGGTCAAGGATATCACCCCTGAGAAAGAACTACCCATGCTCACTACTGTACTGTGGGTGCTTGATTCATTTTGCCACAACGCCTCCCAACTTCTAAAGACATTCTGCCTTTCAACAAATCTCAAACTTTTTACTTTATCACTTAAATGGATACATTTACTTTGCTTTTTGCGCAACAGTTTGCTTTTTGGGTGACGTATTTTCACAAAATTAAGGTCAAGGAAACAGCAGATCATACAACAATTGAAAAACAACTGACTGTAATGTGGGACGATGTAAGTTTCTCTGCATCAGCTGAGCTATGTAGCAAGAATTTTCAAAATTATTGTTTATTTTGATTTTGTTTTTTGACCACATGAATAAATCCATTAATAAGGCAGGGTTAGTGGAAATGGCTGATAGATCAATAAATAAATCAATCCACTAGAGATCCATTCAGTGAACTAAAGAGTCAAGAATATTTCTAGTGATTACAGGTATTATATTCTATATAGGTACTATATTCTGTACATGTATTACATTCTTGAGATGGTTGAGAAAGCAGATTTCAAAAAAATTTACTATTAAGTAGTTGTACAAAGAGGTTACAATTCTGTAAGTTTATAAGTACATTGCCTCTTGATCGGTGCCACTCTTTTCATCATTCTCCCCCATTCCTCCCTCTCCCATTCCTACCCTCAATATATCTAGTTCAATTTTTACTTAGTGTACATTGAATATAGCTATATTTTCTTACCCTTCGCCCTATCATTTGTGTGTCCCACACCCTTCTTATTGCCCTTCCCCCTAAACATTCTGCTTCCTAGTATTCATTTTGTTAAAACATGAGTTGCTCAGAGAAGTTTCACCATTGTCTCCCTCCCCTAAGTATATACCACCCTTTAGTCAGTTTGTTTGTGTGTATATGTATAGATCCTTATATGTCCTTCATATATGTTGTATTTTAAATATAGCTTCCACATATGAGAGAAAACATGCATCATCTGTTTCTTTGAGCTTAACTTTACTTAACGCATATTTTTTCTAGATCCATTCATTACCCTGCAAATGACATAATATATTCTAATAGTTGAGTAAAATTCCATTGTATATATGTACCACATATATATGTTATTCATGAGACAATAGATTTTAATTGGTCTCATCATAGAAAATAAGTATGAGGTACTGCATATATTTGCATATATCAATTATCTCAGCTTAGCCATACCATAGTACATTTTTTGAAACTACCTGTTGTCTACAATATATATGTATGTATATATACATGTACACTCTCCCTATATGATTTTTATTAGTTATAATAAATGTTAATATAAATAAGAGCTGTATTGACTTACACCTTTTTTTTAAAGTGATTACTGGGGTTTGAACTTGGGGCCTGTGCTTTCTAGGCATGGGCATCACCATTGAGCCATGCCTCCAGGTTGACTTAGACTTTTGTGTTGAGTTCTGAGAAAACCCTGCATTGTGATTGCAAAGCTCCCTTTCCATACAGCCGGGGCCTCTCAGGGCAGGGTGGCAATGGGAGGATGTGTTTCCTCCAGTGTGCCCTTCCTTTCTGAGTGTTTCATTCTCAGCATCAGGCAGTTGCCTGACTGGGTGCCCAGGCTCTAAATGTTTCTCCTTTTCTTCTCCTTTACTATGCTTTCTTTCCCGAGTCCCAACTCACATGTCATACTACAGCTTCTAGACCATAACCAAATGGTTCTGAAAGCACATGACTGGGCCTGGAGTGCCATCAGCTGGGGAGGGCAGGGAGTCTGAGGTCCTTTGCAGATGGTGTGTTACATGCTTGTTCTTTATGTCTCCCACAGAGCGTGTTAAAGAAGAGGGACCAAGTTCAAGCTGAGTATGAAGCCAAACTGGAAGCTGTGGCTCTGAGAAAGGAAGACCGCCCCAAGGTCAGGGGAATTACCAGCAAGGGATGGGCTGCTACAGACTGAAAACAGTTATCACCCCACTGATGCTAAGTAATTCTCATGGCCAGATCTGGATGGCTAAGGTGGTCACTGCCAGCAGGGATGTGCTGATATTATTTCGCTCTTTTTGCTTTTCTGAGAAGTCTTTGTTGTTGTTGTTGTTGTTCATGGGTCTTGAACTCGGGGCCTGGGTGCTGTCTCTGAGCTTTTTCACTCAAGGCTAGCACTTTACCACTTTGAGCCACAGCACTACTTCTGGTTTCCTGGTAGTTAATTGGAGAAAAGACTCTCATGGACTTTCTTGCCTGAACTGGCTTTGAACTATGATCCTCAGAATTCAGCCTCTTGAGTGGCTAGGATTACAGGTATGAGCCACTGGCGCCTGGCCATTAGCCCATTTATTAATTGTGCTATTTCTTTGAGGTTTATCTTTGGAGGGGTTTAAGTTTTTTTAGCTCTTAATATATTTTTGATATGAGGCCCTTCTCTGATACATAGCTGGTAGAAATCTCCCATTCTGTGTGCTATTTATCTTGTTAGCTATGTCCTTTGCCTTGCAGAAATGTTTTATTTTGATAATCATACCTTTTATCCAGTCTTTGATTTGTTGTGATTCTGGATATTAGGAAGTTTCAACCCATGTCTAGGAGCCCTAGTGTTTCCCCTGCCCCTTCCTATAATATTTTCACGGTGACTGGTTTTACACTGAGGTCTTTGCTCCAGTTGGAATTGATTCCGGTGCAGGGTGATATATAAGGATCTAGCTTCAATTTTCTGCATGTGGATAGCCAATTTTTTCCAGTACCATTTGTTGAAAAGGCTGTCTTTGTTCAACCTGTGTTTTTGGCTCCCTTATCAAATATTAGGTGGTTCATTTCTGAGTCTTCTATTCTGTTCCACTGGTCCTGAGGCCTAGTCTTGTGGCAGTACCACACTGTTTTTACTACTGTGACTTTGTAATAGAATTTGAAGTTGAGTATTGTTATTCCTTCAACACTGTTCTTCTTGCTAAGACTTTCTTTATTTTTTAAAGACTTGCAGCTACACCATTCATTGGCAGCATCTTCATAAAATGACGTTGTGGGAAGAGGGGAGAAAAGTCCAGATCAGGGATCTCATGGTGAGGTTCATGGTGGGCCTACAGACTATTACTGACTCAGAAGCCAGGACAAAGCATTTAGAAACTTTTATAGCAACCTACATTGCTGAAGTACTAGTTTACCTGCTTGTCAGACACTCAGTCTGTTTGTTTCAACAGTGTTGCATGTGGGGCAAGCTTGGGCTAGATATACATGGCAGGGATAAATGTTGGTTGCATTTTGGGGTAAAAACAACAAATGATGGTCCTTACAGCTAGATCACTTGGAAAATCCAGTTTTCCCAAACATCAAACCCAAAGTTTTACTGCACATAGAAACTTGAGAAAACTCAAGGAGCTTTTGGGTTCAAAATTCCTCAACATGCTTAAGTGTTACTAATGACTAATTTACTAATGTAAATGTGGGTTACTTCTGTAATATTAAGGTAGAAAATAAAAATGAGATTGCCCCTCCCCCCTCCCCCCTACCAAAAAATAGTGGTCCTTTAGCTTCCTAACTTGTCTTTCTATTTTCTGGCTCTTGTGTTCTAGGTTGAGATTAGGGGTCAAGTTTGTAAAACATATCTATGGCATTGTGCTTTTCTTCTTCCCAGAGAGGACTAGAAACAAGAGTAATAACAGTGTAGAAGTATTTGCAGTGTGCTAAAATCTCCCCCTTCCACATATACATAGATAGATGAATAAATTGATAGATAATAAATAGATGGAATCTCATTATTCCTTAATAGTTTCAGTTTAGTTATCATCATTACTACTTGCAAATCAAGCTCCAAGATCATATAGCTACAACTGGTAGAACTAGGATTATACCTGTGGTCCAACTGCATATTCTTGCAGCCACCATTATGTTGTTGTGTTTCTTTTTTGTTTGTAGTTGATGTTTCATTTGTTTTCAAAGAAAGGGTAGGGCTAGGGAATGTTGTAAAAGACAACATAGTAAGGGACCCAAGCTTCAAGGAAATAATTGGACATCAGAACGTTTCTATCCACCCTCTCTGGAAAGGAACCAGCTTTGGAACCTCAGAGGTGGCACTCCTTGCTTTTATATTAATTATGTCACATAATTACCATACCAGTCATTCAAGTTCTAGACAGGAGGCATTGTTCTTTCCCCATTTCGTAGGTGGGAGCAGCTCTGTAAGTTGCCTAGCCTCTTTGGTGCCAAGTGTCTGTTTGCTACTCACCAGGTATTTAATACGTGTTTATTGTGCTGATTCTCCTGTCACCTGTGTGTGAAGAATGTGAAGGCTGTTTACATCTCTTGGAAAGCAGATTAGGATTGAGACTGTTGTTGTTAGTGCATGTGACTTGGATCTCTACCTCCTACCCCCTGTTCTGTTCCTCTTGCCCTGGGGCTGTCAGCTTTCTTCCATGCTGAGTGCTGCAAGGGAGCCTGTGATAAAAATGCAGTCAGGTGTACAGCTGCCCTTTGTCTTCTACCACTTGTCCCACTGCCAAGTTTCTAGCTGTCCCTGTGATATTCTAGAACATAGTACCATCTGCTGAGCCCACATCTCAGGCTCATTAAAAGGAGTTGCATGGAATACTATATTTTTATCTGTAACAGTTTAGCCCCAAATGTAAAGATGAGTCACTTCAGAAAAAGGCAGATATGGTGTTATCTCACTTACATTTGAAATTTAAAGAAGTTGAAATTATAGAAACAGAGTAGAAGGGTCATTGCCAGGGTATGGAAAGTGGGGAGATGTTATCAAAAGGTACATTCCTTCAGTTCAAAACAAACTTGATCTGGGGAATCTCAGTTCAGCATGGGAATGACAGATACTAATTTCATTATGATCATCATTACTTAATGAATGTATTAAGTCATACACCTCGAATATATAGGTTGTTTGTTTTTTGTTTTTGTCGGTCATGGGGCTTGAACTCTGGGCTTGGGCGCTGTCCTTGTGCTCTTTTTGCTCAAGGCTAGTGCAATACCACTTTGTGCCACAGCACCACTTCCCTTTTTTGGTGGTTAATTGGAGATAAGAATTTCGTAGACTTTCCTGCCCAGGGTAACTTTGAACTGCAATCCTCATCTCAGCCTCTTAAGTAAGCCACCATACCCAGCTAATTAAATACTTAAAAAACAAATGAACACCAAAAGCCACTTTTCTTGGCTAGGGAAGGAGGGAGAGCAAGCAAGCAAGTTCTGCCTCTGGTCTGGTTTGGGAATGAAGGATCTTGCCTTTACAGTTGTCAATTCAATAGTTCTGTCAGTGTTTTCACATGGTTGGTACTGAATAGAAGTTTTTAAAGAATCTGCTTTTGTCATTTAGTGTTTTCAGCCTATTCTGAATTTATCTGTTCCCGAAGACAAGCTGAAAGTTTAGGAAGCAGCATAAGCATAAGCAATAAGTCTTCATGGTGTCATGGCTCACTGGCTGCTAGAAGCGCACACTTGCCCCCTTGGAGCAGAGAACAGCCGATTTTGGCTCCAAGTACCACCCAGACAAGGCTTCCCAGCCTCATCCTGCTTGTGTGGGAGATTCCTCTTCTCTCAATGTTGCTTTCCGGTCCATGTAGCTTATCTTCTCAACTGCAGGAATTTCTTACTTGTTTTTGGTACTGTACAGGGGCTTGAACTCAGGGCCTGGGCGCTATTTCTTGGCTTTTTCACTTAAGGGTGGTGCTCTACTACTTGAGCCACAGCTTTACTTCTTGCTTTTGGGTAGTTTAGTGAAGATAAGAGTCACACATTTTCCTGCCATGGCTAGCTTTTTAAAAAAATTTTTTTTGTTTTTTGTCGATTGTGGGGTTTGAATGCCAGGTCTGGTCACTGTTCCTGAGCTTCTTCTCAAAGCCAGCACTTTACTATTTGAGCCACAGCCATATTTCTGGCCTTTTATGAGTAGTTTCTTGGAGATGAGAGTCTCACAAACTTTCCTGCTCGGGCTGGCATCAAACCGCAATCCTCAGATCTCAGCCTCTTTAGTAGCTAGGATTACTTTATGTATTAAATCATACACCTTAGATATATACAGTTTTTATTCACTAGATACTTTGCTTTTTTTAAATCAGCTGCGGGGCTTAAACTCTGGACTTAGGCACCATCCCTGAGTTCTTTTGCTCAAGGCTAGTTAATACTACTTTGTGCCACAGCACCACTTCCCTTTTTCTGGTGGTTAATTGGAGGTAAGAGTTTCATAGACTTTTAAGGTGTGAGCCATCATCACCCAGCTCCAGGGCTATTTGAACCTCAGTCTTCAGATCACATATACCTCCTGAGTAGCTAGGATTATAGGCATGAACCACTGGTCCCTGGCCTGACCACAGGAATACCTTCTAGTCAGTGAGACTCAGTAAAGGTCCTATATGCAGCTGCATCCCTTTTCACCCTGTGTAGGCCATCAGTCTTTCAGCTTCTGGTAGGTGGTGTGTCCAGCCACAGTTGATTTTACCACTTATTTAACAGTCACGCTGTTTAAAGGCAAAAATAGGCTACCACAATGGTGTACCAATGATAACTGTGGGGCAGCAAAATTTGTGCAGCCACTCACGGGCAGAAAGGCTCTGCTCAGGTCTGCCATGGCGTGGTAAGAAAAGCACAGAATTTAGAATCAAAAGGCCTTAGGCTTAAAACCCAGCTCTGTCCCCCCAGCTCGGATTAGTTTGCTTGTTAGACTGTGTGACAGGGTAAATTCAGCATAATGTTTGAAATAGTGACAGACATGTCTCTGGTGTCCATTGTAGCTCAAATGTCTCTAGTGAGAATGTGCATGAAGAACTTTGCTGCCATCTATATATATATTTTTAAATCTTAGTTTGCTTTTTTCAGACATTGATATTTTAAAGTAGACAGACATCAAAGAAATGACCAACTTAAGGTTTTGCTCTGCGTTGCTTAATGTGGTTTTGCGCTCATAAAACTCAATCTGCTGTTGATGAAATGAAGCCAAGAAGTCAGGAAGTGGGGTAGCACAGATGCTAGCTACCGGAAGGATGCCACAGTTCTAATGATGGTAACCAACTGTGCGAGTGAACTACTAATTGATCTGAGGCAGGGATGCAGGGGAAGAAAGGCCTCTGGGTTTTAGAATGTTCATAGAAGATCCAGGGAGTTTGGAGCTAATTCATTCATTTTAAGGTAAAATCTTGTAAAAGTTACCTCCCAAAGTGAAGAAATTTGGTCTTGGCAAAGCCATGGAATAGTATTGAAACCTAATTACTTTTCTGTGATCCAGAAAAAGGAAGTAGCCCCACAGCCTCCACGGCCCTCACTTCAAATTTCAAAATGAGTGGAGGACTTAGATTGCAAGAATTTTGGGGTGAAGAAGAGCACCACATGGCTCAGCTGTGACCTAGGAGCCCTGTGGCTTTTTGACCTGTGCTAAGGACTGGGAATGATGAGGTCTCTACAGTAGAGTGGAATATTAGGATTCAGAATTTCAAGATTTGCTTTGTTTTAGGCTTGAGAAAGCAGACACTGAACTGGTTTATTCTCAGGCAAATGGAGCTGAGGATTGTATAGTCACACTTACTTTAACTTTGAGAAATTAAAAGATGACTGTCTTCTCTCGGCACCATCAGGACTAGATTTCGATACTTCCTCCAACTTGGCCCTCTTTAGAAGCTCTGGAGAATACTAAGGCTACTTTTGGAAACAAGAGAGGGCTGAGGAATTGTACTAACCAGGAAATCAAGTACTCTGGTGTGAACAATGGGGATAAACTGTGGTGGGAACTTTTCCATTGTAATTGTGCTTGCATTTGGCCATTTGAGAGTAAAATTAGTAAAAGAGAATGGGTGCTTTACAATTTGTGTGTGTGTGTGCAGGCTCTGGTCCTTGGATTGAACTCAGGGCCTGGGTACTATCACTGAACTTTTTTGCTCAAAGCTAGTGCCCTGTCACTTGAAGCACAGCTCTACTTCCAGTTTTGGTAGCTTATTGGAGATTAGTTTCACAGACTTTTCTGCCCTGGCTGGCTTTGAACTACGTTCCTCAGATCTAAGCCTCCTGAGTAGCTAGGATTTCAGGCATGAGCTTCCAGGCCCAGCTACTTTTTTTTGGGGGGAGGGGGGTCCGGTCATGGGGCCTGAACTCTGGGCCTGGGCGCTGTCCCTCAGCTCTTCAGCTCAAGGCTAGTGCTCTACTTTTTTTTTTTTTTTTCTTTTTTTGGGTCCGGTCGTGGGGCTTGAACTCTGGGCCTGGGCGCTGTCCCTCAGCTCTTCAGCTAAAGGCTAGCCCTCTACCACTTGAGCCACAGCGCCACATCCGGCTTTTTTCTTTTTGCTTATGTGGTGCTGAGGAATCGAACCCAGGGCCTCAGGCATGCAAGTCAAGCGCTCTACCACTGAGCCACCTTCCCAGCCCCAGTTACTTTTTTTTTTAACTGTAAAGATATTGTACAGAGGGGTTATAGTTAAGTGAGTATAAGGTAATGAGTGCATTTCCTATTGAGCATTGTTACCCCTCCTTTGTTTTTCCCCTACTATCCTTTCCCTCCCCACCTCCCAACTCCTCCCTTCCCTCCCTACGTTTTTTTTTAATGGTTGTTTTGAAAAACTAATAAAGAAGATGGGAAGGGGCTATTTTAGACCCTGACTTGTAAGTTGCCTCACTGTGGGTACAGAGTCAGGTGAAGAAACTGTTTGAAATGTAGAGTGTCAGAATGGAGGCATGAAGGCATGTGGTGGGAAGGTAAGCAGGCTCAGCAGTGTGAGGTAGAATGGGAGTGGCATGTGGAGGTTGAATGAAGATGGATAGGAACAGAAGTGGGAAGAAATCAAGTAGCAATTAGGCTCATGTGGACAAACCTCTTAAAAGCTGTGCACCTTTGCTGGGTGTCAGTGTCTCACACCTGTAATCCTGGTTAGGAAGCTGAGATCTGACGATCTGAGTTCAAAGCCAACCCAGTCAGGAAAGTCCATTAGACTCTTACCTCTAATAAAAATATTTTTTTAAAGCCACATTGTGGCTCAAGTGTTCAGAGTACTAACCTTGAGTAAAAAAAGCTCAGGGACAATGCCCAGTCCCTGAGTTCAAGACCCAAGACACACAATCTCTCTCTCTGTCTCTCCTCTCTCCTCTCTCTCTCTCTCTCTGTCTCCCTCCCTCCTTCCCTCTGACACACACACACACACACACACGCACACACACACGCACGCGCGCACACACACACACCCCCCAAAAGCTGTGTACAATTTAAGGCTTTTAGAACCATCAGGATGGCTAATCTTCCAGAATGGGAAAGGTGTGGCAGCAGCAAGAACTCTGGTTAAGGTGCCAATAAGAGACTTCTTAGTATGGAGCTCATCCAGACTGCAGAATGAAGCAAGAGGATTCCTTGTATCCAGACACATGTGGCAAGCGAAGAGAGATTCCCCATTCTTTCCATGGCATCTGTGGTCTCAACCTGGGTTAGAAAGCCAGACACATTCCCCCAAAGAGGGCAGAACCTTGTCCGACTCCAGCACCATGCCGGAGAGCAGAGCTGTGACTCTTGGTTCTCACTGTACATCTACTCTTCTCTCATCTGAGGCACTCATTTCTCCCTACCTTCTGCCTGCTTTTAAGTCTTTTAGGTTTGTTTAGTGTTTTCCCAATTCTCACCTCAAAGCTCACATAGAAACTGAAAATACTATATAGCAAATGAGGAAAAACACATGAAGTTGCTTGAACTGGGAGGTGACTGGTCTGGAGGTTCAGCACATAGAAACTGAAAATACTATATAGCACATGAGGAAAAACACATGAAGTTGCTTGAACTGGGAGTGACTGGCCTGGAGGTTCAGGCTCCCCCAAAGAGTTTTAGGAGTCAATATCACTGCCACTCACTCTTTAAAGCTTAGAGGCTTGCCTGGTACTGGTGGCTGAGATCTGAGGATCGCAGTTCAAAACAGCCCAGGCAGGCAAGTCAATGAGACAATTATCTCCAATTAACCACTAGCAAAACAGAAGTGATGCTGCAGCTCAAAGTGGCAGAGCACTAGCCTTGATCAAAAGAGCTCAGGGACAGCACCAGGCCGAGAGTTCAAGCCCCATGCCTGACAGAAAAGGAAAGATTAGGAGCCTCTACCCCACCTGTTCACTTACAGCATGACTGAGGAGGCCACCAGTTGAATGAGTTCCGTCATTGGTCTGAAGACCTACCCTACAGAAACCAGGAGCTCCACTCCCCCCATAATCTTGGGATATTTGTTAACCTACTTTTGTCTGGAAAGGAAACATAGGCACAGATTTATATGCTAGGGCCTGGAAATGCTCAAGAAGGTTCTCAAGAATACATTTTAAAATCAATGTTGAGTGAATTTGAGCTACCACTTGGATCCTACAGACACACACACACACACACACACACAAAATGCTCAAGAAGGTGCTCAAGAATACATTTTAAAATCAATGTTGAGTGAATTTGAGCTACCACTTGGATCCTACAGACACACACACACACACATACCCCTCACATTCTTATGCTATCCAAGCCTTTCCCAGCACCTCAACAACACACACACAAACACACACACACACACACACCCTCACATTCTCATGCTATCCAAGCCCTTCCCAGCACCTCAACAACAACAACACACACACACACACACACCCCTCACATTCTCATGTTATCCAAGCCCTTCCCAGCACCTCAACAACACACACACACACACACACACACACACACACTCACTCACATTCTCATACTATCCAGGCCTTTCCCAGCACCTCAGCAACCCGAATTCTGCAGTGAAAATTCTCTCAAGATAGGGGAACCCATGTGAAAAATGCAGTTTTGCTTTAGAAGTTTTTGCTTTTTGGGTTTTTATCAAGAACTTTTTTGTTATTCTTGGTGTCTTGGGATAAGCAACATTCACCCATTGGCTAGATATTCTCATCTCAGTATCCTTCAGACACAAAGTAGCTTGACTCTAATAATACCTCACTCACATAACCCAGAACATTGGGATAGAAGGATTGCTGGATGTTACTAGTCAGAAAATTGTCACAAAGACACAGGGTAAGAAACCAAAGTGAGAATGCAGGCTTGAGTATCAGTGCCAGTGGCCTTTTGCTCATACAGGTGGGCAGCCTCACCGCTGGTCACTTCAGACATCTGACCCAATTTCTTTCCTTGTATTTTCTTTTTTTAAAGTCCTTCTTTCTCCTCCAACTCTCTGCATCCCTGGGATTGGCTGTCTTCTCTTCCTTCCATTTATCTCCTACTTCTGGCCCACCTACAACGGTGTTTCTTTGAGTTCTTTATTCTATAGATGTTAGCATCCACATGGATCTATCTGCAGTGTCCTCGGTACCATGTTTTTTTTCTTGTATTAAAATATTACTGGGGATAGGAATGTGGCTTAGTGGCATAGTGCTTTCCTAGCATGCATGAAGCCCTGGGTTTGATTCCTCAGCACCACATAAACTGAAAAGGCCAGAAGTGGCATTGCAGCTCAAGTGGTAGAGTGCTAGCCTTGAGCAAAAAGAAGCTCAGGGACAGTGCTAAGGCCCTGAGTCCAAGTCCCAGGACTGGCAAAAAAACAAATACTGCTGTAGCAAGATTATATAACACAATTTGACCATCTTATCCATTTTTAAGTATATAGCTCCTAAGTGTTAAGTACAGTCACACTATTGCACAGCCAATCTTTAGAACTCTTCATCTGGCAGAACTGAAACCTTACATCCTTTACGCAATTCTCCATTCCCCCAACCCCCAGCCTCTGATAGCACAGTTCTCCTTTCTATTTCTATGACTATGACTAGTCTAAGTACTTCATGTAAATGGAATCATGCAGTATTGTCCCTCTGTGAGTGACTGCTGTCACTAACACTGTCCTCAGGGTTCATCTGTGCTATGGCATGTGTAGAATATTCTTTTTAAAATAGAATGAACCCCATAGTGTGTATGCCACATTTCCTTTATCCATCTATCCACCAACATTCAGTTTGCTTCTGCCCTGGGCTGTTATGACTAATGCTGCTGTAAACATGAGTATTCAGATATTTCTTTTGAGACCTTGCTTTAGTTATTTTGGATATATACCCAGAAGGAGAATCCAGCAGGATCATGAGGTGATTCTACTTTTAATATCTTGAGGAACATCCATAGCATTTTCTGTAAGGGCTGCACCATTTTGCATTCCTACTACAATACACAAGAGTTTCAGTTTTCCCATGTGACTGCTAGCACTTGTTATTTTTTCTTATTTTCATAGTAAGTAGCCTTCTTAGTGGAGATGAGCTGACAGCTCACTGTCAGTTGCTTTGCAAAGTTTCTTTAACGATTAGTGCTGTTGAGCATCTTAGCATGTGCTTATTGTCCCTAGCCCTTGGTGGTACTGTTGTTATTGTGTCACTCAGAAACTTTAGGCTCCACTATGACTCCCTGTATCTTATTTCACACAGGCAGTTGGTTACCAAATCTGTCAATTATTTCTATCAGCTCAGTTTAAGCCATCTCTGGCTTTTATGGCCACCGCCCTGGGACCAGGTGCCTGGTGAAACCTCATGCCAACCTATAGTTTGGTGTTGACTCATCTCTGATGTCTGGTGAAATCTCTAGGTGGGGTAGCATGAGCAAAAGGTGGCATAAAGTAGGAAATAACCTAGATTTGTAAAATGAAAAAAGAAACTTTTTATAACACAGATACCCACCCTCAGTCTTACTAGCCCAAGAGAGTTTTCCATGATATGTCCTTTGTGGACACCAGGCCTGTGAGCTGTTTCTGGGTGAGTCCAGGTGTCTTCTCTTTCACCAGTACATACCATACACTCCATCATCAGTACTGTTTCCTCAAGGAGGATGGGTCTTTCACCTTGTCAGCCTCAGATGGAAGGACTTTTTTTTTTCTTTTTTTCTTTTATTGTGAAAATACTGTACAGAGGTGTTACAATTACATGAGCAAGGTAATGAGTACATTTCTCATCAAGCGTTGTTGCCTCCTCGTTTGTTTGTACTTATTTGTTTCCACTTACCGTCCCTTCCCGTCCCCCCATCCCCTCCCCGGCGTCCCCCCTCACCCCCCCCGCCCCCGCACAAAGTTGTAAAGTTCGTTTTTTGACATAGCGTCTTGTATATCTCATTGTTGCAGTGGGTCTACCTGTACCCTTTTTAAACAATTTATTTTTTCCCCTCCCCCCCAAATTATACCAACATCAAATACAGTGAAAACAGGGGTTATACTGTGGGGGAGGGACATACAAAACAACAAAGAAATCATCTTATAAATATGTTAGAAACAATAGCAAGAAAGAGAAACCATGTGAGTCCTTATTTTGGGGTTCATTTTGCCTAACATCAACTTATCTGACCATTTCTGCTTGTATCAGACATATACTAGTTATTGCAAATAAGGGATACCATGGAGATGGAAGTACTTTTAACCTCTCACCCCGCTGTCCAGGCTTCTCCTCCTTCTGGAGTTAACTGACGACACAATCTGTCTGCTGACCTCAATATCTTTCTATTCCATAGGGCCAAGATGGAGTAGGTTAGAAAGCTCACTCAGTCATAAAAACCAGAACGATAGTTTTGATGATTAGTTGTGGGACAACACAGCTCTGACCCCCCCAGAACAAAGCCTGGAAACCTTATAAATCCTTTGCATCAGAGACCCAGAAAGTCTACCTCTTCTCCCTGAGCTTCAGGGGTTTCTCCTTCCAAACTCAGTTTTTTTCTGCTCCTGCAAAAGCAAACAGGAAGTTTGTTGGTAGGCACTTCTACTGAGTTGCTAATGGGAAGGGTGGCCCGGAGCAGAGCAAGGGGACAGGGCTGTGCCTGCAGGGAAGGCTGGCTGTGAGACACCATGGCTCTCCACCTCATTTGTTGAAGCTGGTTTGCTGGGTGTTTGTGGAGAAGTTGCTCAGGAAAACCAGGGTACTCTGTTTTCATTCCATGTCCCTCCAAGGTAACCAACAGCAATACATGGGTGAACAAGGAAAGGCTAGAGTGACTTCAGCCTTTTTTCTTCTTTCAGAAACTTAAGTGCTTCGAATATGAAGAGGGATGCTTTTTTTCCCTTGTAGAAGTTCTTCCTCTTGAGGTGCCAGGATGATTTTCTCTACAGCTCAACCTTCTCTCACTCAAGTTTAAGTTCTCATTCCAGGCACGCTTGAACCCACTTTCCCACTTTCCGGGCTGCACTACTTCCCTTGCTCCTGTGTCCTGCAGCTGTCTCCACATGGTCTCCACAAGCCTGAAGGTGTTAGAGCCCTTAGACCTAGCCTTGCCATATGGGTATTGCTCTGGTTCCCTTCTTGCCCAGAAAGTTAGGGAGTTAAGTCAGCTTCCTTGGATGATTGAGATTGACCGCTGGTGGCGACCCCTAGCTCATTTGCTGCAAGGGTGTGGGTGTCTTCACCCATGGCCATCATGAAGGCCGAGCAGAACACTTGGATTAGGACAGAAGCTGATTCTGTGACCAGTAGGGCCTGTAGCCCTGTGGGATGGTTGAAACTCACCACAGAAAAGTGAAAGTTGTGAAGTTCAACTGGTAATAGTTCCCTTTCAAGAAACTCTTCTGAACCTCTTTAAGAAAACCTTGAGACGACCTGTTGTTGTTGTTGTTGTTTTTTAACCTGTTTTATTTTTCTTCTTGGTATTTCAAATTCTTTGGATTCACATAAGTAATTTTTCTGTCATTTTGTTAGATTTACTTAACTGTAGTTCTTTCTGATTATCTGCTATTAAGTCTATAATTGATTTATAATGTGGAGTTTGGGGGAGGAAGCTGGCCAGTGGTCTTCTTGCTGCAGTTAATTCTCTGATGAATAAGGAAAAGATTTCAGATATCACAAGTATTGGAATAGTTCACATGATTTGGGAATACCTAACTTCTAGTTCTGCTGAGATACAGGAAAACAGTGGATCATGCACAGCTTGGCTGTGTGTGCAGAGTTTGTGCTCACTTTTAAGTATGGAGAGTAAATCTAAAAGGAACCAGAGACATCTGACTCTGAGCTGCAGAATTATTTCCTTTCCATTTGTAATTGAGAGAAGAGGGTGGATCCTCATGTAGTTCTCATGTGCTAGATGGGTATGAAGATTGGGTAAGAATACTGCTTTGTTTTCACAACTTCTTAGACCTCCAAACCCAAGATTTCATTCAAATAGATGCCCCCAGAGGAAAAGGCATGTGGATGGTATTTTAATATAGCATTTTGGCACTTGAGGCAGGAGAAGCCAGTCCCACATACAAAGCCCCTACGTCTTCCTCCCCTTCCAGGTGCCAGCAGAGGTGGAGAAATGTCAGGATCGGATGGAGTGCTTCAATGCTGACCTGAAAGCCGACATGGAGAGATGGCAGAACAACAAGCGGCAGGACTTCCGGCAGCTGCTCATGGGTTTGGCTGACAAGAACATCCAATATTATGAGAAGGTAAATAGTGAGCCCAACAAGACCGGACTTTATAGCCAGAGCCTTCCAAACCCACCTGTTTCCCTGCACCCTCACTCACGCAGAGGCAGGGTACTTGCAGGCTCTTCCTTGCACACCTGCTAGAAGAGGAGCATTTCATCTCCTGCAGTTTGGTCCTAGCAGATGGCTGCTTCCTAAAGTCAGGCCTCCTGTGCAGGGAAGCAGCCAGTTAGTGGTAGTTTGGGCTTAATTGACCCTGCCTGTGTTTCCATGCACAGATTCATCATTTTTGTTGTGCTGGGGACCCTTCAGTCATCTAGCGAGGTGGATAGGCCCTCTTTCACAGCATTGTCTGCCTTTATAATAGATTTTAAAGTACTGCTTCTCTATACCTACAATAAAGGCATATAGGAGTACAAAGGAAAGCAATTCCATTAACATTTTTATTCATGTGTTTCCGAGACCTGTGGACCTCAGGGTAAGTACTCACACATACCCATATACACAACTCCCATCAAGTTACAGTGGCCCCCTCCTCAATCAAGGTTTGCCTCTAAATCATTTCTCCCATGAATCCCGATATCCTTTAAAGGCCTAAAGTTAGAGTTGTCTAATTGAATCAGGCACAGTGATACATATCTGTAGTCTCAGCTACTTTGGAGGCAGAGATAGAAAATATTTCAGTTCAGGGTCAACTTGGGCAAAATACTAGTGAGACCCGATCTCAAAGAATAAGTTGGGTGTGGTACTTCAAGAGATACTGCAGGAGGATCATAGCAGAGGCCAACCACGTGCAAAATTGTAATAACTAAAGCAAATAAAGTGCTGGTTGGCATGATCAGTTGGTAGTGTTGGTTAGAAAGCACATGGCCTTGAGTACAAGCTCCAGTATTGCCCCCCGAAAAGGCCTGATCACAGTTAACAAGTAACAGCCTTAAAGTCAAACTTTTGGAAACAGAATCACCTGTCAGTGTATTTACCGATGCCAACTCCACCCCTTTACCACATTCCTAGAAGAACCTACCTGTTCTGCGGACTTAATTGGTTTAGCTATTGTTCAGGACTTAATTGGTTTAGCTATTGTTCAGAGGTGGTGTGTCTGCACCTTTCCAAGTTCCCTGACCCACCAGGTGTTGGGGAAGAGCTGTTCAAAGCCTAAGAAGACAAGTGGCCTGCTCGTCTTCTCACTGCCATTTTCATGGAACCCTGCTATGGTTCCAAGTGGGCTCTGGACTGGATGCTTTACATGTGCATAAAATTAACTCTCAACTGTTACAGTCAAGGGGGTTTTATGATCCTCATTTGAAAGCTGAAGAAACCAAGACTCAGCCAGGTTTAAAAACTGTCCAAGGTGACACAGGCTGTAAGTGGATGAACGAGGATATAGAAGTGATGGGTCCACAAACTTTGGATGGTTCCCATGTATCATCACCATGTGGCTATGCCCAGCACCACTCAGGAACAGGCTGTTCCACAACTGGCTGTGCTTTGAGGCAAGGTCCCTCTCCATACCTCTGTTTCTTCATCTAATCTGTTGACCTAGCCCTCCCTTGTAAAAGAGGCCAGTTAGAGGCCGGGCTAGCATCTTCCAAGCTCCTGGCCTATCACAGGATCTGGAATGAAAAGAGCATAATGTGGTGGAAGAACCTCAGTTTGAATTCATGTTAGAACCATGAATTGCAAGGTAAATATAATGTTTAACAACAGTATGTGGACATAATAAAACGCAGTTGTTGGGGCTTCCTTCCCCAGTCTCTATTTTGAGAGATCCAAGTGTGGCTCAAATAAGCAAATTCAAGGCTGGTGAGGCAGAGCAGAGGCACCCCCTCTGACTCAGGTGGCTGGCCCATCTTGTGCAAGCCCTATTTATACCTTGCACTATCCGTCCTGACAACCTCTAGATCTCATCAAGAGTTTCTGCCAGGGTTGTTCATTCTTTTTCAAGGGAAAGATTTTTCTCCCAGTGGATCCATTTCCACTCACTGGCTGCAAGCTTCATGTACTGTCATGGCAGCATGTAAGCCTTGTTAGGGACACGGTTGTCTTTCATAAAGATAGAGGAGACACATCCCAGACAAACGACCTCCCTTGTTGACAGTGGTGTGGAGAACACATGTGGGAGCCACTAAGACCAAGGTGGCTGGCAGGACTGGCCATGTGAGCCTAGAGCAGGCCACACAAGGAAGCTGGCCGTGAGACCGGGCTTGGTGCTGATCCTGTGACTGTTGTCGTTTCAGTGCCTCATGGCGTGGGAGTCAGTTATTCCACTGCTACAGGAGAAGCAGGAGGCCAAGTAGGCGCCTCCTTGGGACAGAGACTGCTACCTACACAGGGCATGGCACCCGAATGTCCCTGCAGTGCTTGAGAGGTGGCGTTGGGAAAATGACACAGAAGCACCTCCAGTTTGTGTATTTTCTCCCTCCCCCTGCACCTGCAGTTGTTTTCCATTAGTATTTATTCCTTGGTGGAGCCTGCAAGGCCATAATCATCTGTCAGCAGAAGCATACCTCCGTCTTGTGAAGGAACCTCCTCGGTGAACACTAGGAAGACTTGAAACCGAGGGGCAGCAACAGCCCACAGCTGTGACATCGCATGCGCTTCCTCTTAGGGGACAGCAGAATTACCTGTTGTGGGAGAGAACTCAGGTCCCACTTTTCAAGAACACGAGGAGGCATGAAGTAAAGGGAGCTGTGGCTTGCTGTAGAGACCTGATGGCTCTGACTTGACCCCTGTGGGCATTGACTTGTCTCAGCCTAGACAGAGGCGGGAGCACCTCCATGGGAAGTCCTTAATTTACAGTGGCCTGTAGCCTGAGTATGGCCTGCTTCCTCTTTGTGATGACTGACATGTATTTTCTTGTTTCTGGTTCACATGGGGCCACTTAAGCAGATGTCTGTGTGCATCCATGCTTGAGCGAGCAAGCCAGCGTCCTTGTCCTTCGATGATGCCTCAAGAAGCTGAGGGGAAAGCTCCCCAAATACAGTAGATCAGAAAGATTTTGTGGAAAATGAAAAAAAAAAAAGGTGCATTTTCCTCTGTGAAGGTCTTGAGTGTATTTCTTCTGTTTGTTCGTTGTCATCGAGCTTAGACCTAGTAGGAATAGCTGTTATTTTGCAGTCAGGGTCACTCCTCTGTTGTTGAGAGTAGTGGGCCTAAGCCAAGTCCACCCTCGATGTCTGCTTTTGCAATTTGCCTTTACCTCACCAAGAATACCTAGTTTAATATTTCCTGCCACATCTACCAAATATTTGGGCAGCCTTTTGGTGAGAGGGCTGATATCGTATTGTTATGACACAGTTGCAATTTAAAGTGTGAATGTTCTACATAAAGTGCTTTAATTAACCCTTAACATTTCCTGGTCAGAAAGAAAAGTACCTACAGGGGCTGCAAAGATGATGTGTAGTCTTGCTTTGCTTGTAGTTGAAGTCTTAATTTATAGCCAAATTCCTGGGGACTGCCAGCTGTGTTTAAAGTCTTCATTTCAAACTGTTACCAGATTTCCTTTTCCAATTCACCACAAAACCAAATCATAAAGGATCTACCTTTCTGCTCATTGTCTTTCTCCTGAAAAGAAACTCCATACATCACATGTGTTCATTCACCCCTTTAGAACTCCAAAAGCCTCAAATAACTGGTAGAGGTTTATTTTTATTTTGTTTAAATGAAGCAGTTACTGCCTGTGTAAAGGCCAATCAGTGTGCAGTATGTTGAAGTCACTCATCCCATTGTCACAGCAGAGTTGACCGTGTGTCAGCCAGAGCTGGGAAGAGTTCTGTTCTTTTTCTGTCATGTTTGACATTCACAGTTGAAATGGTCATTTTTCTGATAGTCGGTACTTGCCTGTACTGCTTTCATCTGTGCCATTCTAAAATCCTATGATGTGAATTTTCAGTTTGGTACAAATAGAAATGAGTCACTGGAGCAGAGGGTAAGAACAACTCGTGTGCCTACCCCATCTCCAGTGTCTCACCATTTCATTCTACCTCTAAGCCATTGTGTTGGTGTGGTATGGGTGTGTGGGTCCAGCCTTGGCAGGCATCAGGATCTGAGCTGGTTGTTGACAGGCCTGGATTGACAGAGGTCACAGGAAACCAGGCTTGATCCAGCAGCAGCATATTTGGAATATCTTTGGATGTTTTGCCTTATGGAATGCACACTTGCAAAATGATGCTTGGAAAGAACTGTGGGAAGAGTTAGGAGGAGACTAGAACATAGCTGAAGGCCCGTCATTCCTGAGTACCGGCTAGTTAAGGAAGATGGCAGCCCTTCAAAGCAGCAGTGGGATGTTCACTGCAAGGGAAGGGTCGTGGGGTCCAGTCATTTCCTCTCATCATGGGAGACATCACTGGCTCTGGAGAGACTGCCTATCTTTGAAGGCACATTGAGATTTTGTCTTGCTCTGTTTGTTTGCTTCCTATGAAATTCCTGTGCTTCAAGACACAGGAATAGCTGGAGCAATAAAAACTTTCTGTCCTTCAGGCTTGTTGTCAGTGGCAGAGCCAGGAAACTACATACATTACAGACTTCCATGGAGAAACAATCCTTCCCAAGAAGAGACATGTCCTCATCTTCAGGCTGGCAGCTGAGGAGATAAGGAGGCAGGCCCAGAAGGAAGGAGACTATAGGCAATGAAGGAGGAGCTCCCTATCCCCCTTCCCATGGCTCTCTGTGCTCCTGAGGCCCTCACAGAACCAAGCAAGGATTTGCTTGTTCGTTCTGGTCAAACACGAAAGAGATTTCTTATGAGAAGCCTAACTTGAGATTTAGGTGCCAAAGACCTCCTGGGTGAGGCTCTTCTTACTCCTTCCTTCCCGAGCCATAGTCTCTGTCCTAGGTTATGGACTTCTCATATTTCTTTTTCATGAAACTTTAGGTTGAGGGCAGGTAGTCAAAGATAGATTGACTGTAGTAGTGAATGAAGATAAGTCTGTTTCCATGTCAAATCTCAACCCCATGGAGTATATTCTAGATGTTCATTGGCCAGTCCCGGGAAGGGATGAGCCATACTTGCTGCTCACTGCTATGTGGCTGCCTTTGGTGAGGGCTTGGCAGGAAGTCATCCTGCTTTAGAGATAGGCCTGATGACCATGTGGCAGAGGCAAATGAGGTTTCTCTGTTAGGACAGTAGCCCGAGGAACAGTTTGGTGTGACTTGATCCTGCCTGATGGTATAGAGAGTTCAGGCAGCTGTTTTGATGAGGTTATTGGACTACCTCAGAGTCATTCTCTAAACTCCTTCCTAAGATGGAGAGGGGAGGAAGAGCAAGGTCAGGAAGGTCAAAAAGCTGTGTTGGCCTCATCTGTGTGGGTTTTGGGATGGACTGGAAGTGGGCTTTGCCCTGGCTAGATGGGGCTGCTGATCCCCCCTCCCCACCCCAGTGGGCAGTTCCTCCCAGAAGGTCATCAGACTTCAGGGCAGAGCACATACTTTGAAACTCCACCTTCTCAAATGCCTACTTCCAGGGCCTGTGGAAACCAAGCTAATTATGTGGCTGGGTAACACTGCTTTGGCCATCCTCACTTACAATATTATGTTGGGAATTTGGGGTTGCCTTCTCACTTTCAAAAGGCCTCAAGATGGCAATAGATTACACGTGCCCTCTCCTTGCTTGCGTTTTTCCTTTTAAGATGACATGTGTCACCTATGTATATATTTGAGGAAAATGTCCTCTTCTGGGCTAAGCTTCACCTGGAGCTGGGGGTGTAACAACAGTTCTCCTCTTTCTTGATTTTAACTCAGTAAAAAAATCCAGGAATTCAGTTTTTTACCAACCCAATCTGCAAGGTGGTCAGGTTTGATTTTAAAGATACCTATCTTTCCACCATTGCACATACCAGGGGCATCCAAACAGAGTAGGGTAGAGACTGTGTTACAAGTGGGCAGACTATTTTCTCTTGATCACATGTGTTTGAAGTATGTCCTGGGTATGACTGCCCAACCCTTTTTATGTGGTATTAGCCAGGTAGCTTTTACTTCTCTAGGTAGTCTATAAATGTTATGAAAAAAAACCTGACTTTTAACAAATACAATGTTTGTCTCATATACACATTCTATGTATTTAGCACTTGAAGATCAACAAATCCAAAATTTTAAAGAAACACCACCGACTGTTAAAAGCCTAACTGCTTTTTGAGAATTTGTCAATGCCTACTGATATGCCTTATTCTTCTACTAGTGTTTAAAATGCTCTGAGTAGAAAGAGTTTTAGAAATGTAAGCAGTCATTCAGCTTCAGTATTATAGATCTAGCATAGTCTTCAGCCCTTAAGGAAACAAGGGGTGCGGGGGTCATAATTAGGATAACCTTTTTGGAAGGTGACAACTATTGCTATTGCCAAATGATATTTTTAATAGTGTAAGGAAACACAGAGACCACAGCACCGTTTATTGTTTTAAATGTAGAAAAATTCATTTAGTTCCTTTTGGCATCCTCCTAATTGTAGAGAATATGTTATCAGCATTGATGAGTCATTTCCATTCAAAGAATTTATGGATAAAGACAGATCCGCTTTTTAAGAGACCCTGGTTCCTCAGAGTAGTATGTTGAAATGCCACAGATTGAAATGCCAAAAACATAAAACCTATTTATTGACTTGCATAATTGAGTCCATTTTAGTGGAGCCTACTTGTTGACGCTGTGCTGCAGTGTTGCCTATGTGCCTCTCCCACAAGTCCTGCTCTGGCACTAGGTGACTCTCTGCTCTCTCTAGGTCAGGTCAGAGCAGCTAATACCTGTCCCAACTCCTGTGGGACAGGCTTGTTCACAGACTTTAGCCAGCCAACCTTTTATTGGATATGATTCTGAAAAGAGGAAGAGGGAAATGCTTTTTCCTTAGTGAGGCAATGAGGAGAGGGGAAGGTAGATTGCAAATCAGAATATTTGGTTTACTAAGGCATATCCCTGTGGCAGCTGGGCCATCATTGGATAACAAACCAGCATTTCTTAACAGTCAGCACTGTCCACCTGGATGCCCCCTGAGGCTCAGTCAGGTCTGTCCCATAGTCCCCCATCCTCTGAATTTCTGTGTGCCTGCTCCCTACATCCCTGAGTCAGGAATGTGTGGAGAGATGACCTACAGCCCATGTACTCCCAGGAAACAAACTGCCAGCAAACTTTCTAACTTGTATTTTAACTGTACCAGAAGAGATATAAATGTTTGCTTAGGGTCTGTCCACATTATGGACTGTGTTTCTTACTTTTACAAATCAATCCTTACATTTAAGATTTAAAAGAGAAAGGAAAGGCCTGAGGTATTGGTCAAGTCCTCTGTGTAACTGTTTCTCTCTATTTCTCTCTCTCCTTCCCTCCACCTCTTCCCCTCCCTCTCTCCCTCCCCACCTCTCCACCCCCTCTTCACCCTGTCTTCCCTATCCTTCCATGCTGCCATTAACCAAAATAAAAGCTGTGAAAATAAAAGTTAAGAGAATGTGTGTTGATAAGAAACTGATTTCTTTACAGAGCGAAGTCTTTGTCTTATGAAGCTACCAGATGTTAAAAAGAATGTCACCTGTTTTTCATTGTTTTGGAACCCCAGAGATTATAAGTGAGGAAAGAAATGTTGAATTTTTGATGCCGGCATGAGGTTTTTGTCCACTTCTGTTTTTCATCTATATGTATAAAAGTTCTGTTCATTGTTTACTATGGGATTAGTATTACATTTTGAGGTAAACAAAGAATTTGTATTGCTTGATAAACTATTAGCTTGTAAATTAAACAATTTCTTTACCTCAATTAACTTTAATGGACCAATAAAAGTATAAAATATGCTTTCTTTATTTTCTGTCTTGTTGTATTTTCTCTAAACAAACAAGTGATTTGTCTAAAAAAATCAGAATTTACAGAGAAATGGGAAGTTTGTGTATGTGTGTGTGTGTGTGTATTTGTGCATTTGCTAAGCAGGTATTCTACCACTTGAGTCATGCCTCTAGCCCTTTTTGCTTGGTTGTTTTTATTTTATTGGAAGGATAGTTTTATTTGTGTACAGAGAACTCCACGTTGTACATTTAACCTGGTTTAGTGGTGAGTTAACTTTGCTTTTTCCAGCTTATCAAAGTGAGTTACAGATTTGTGGCCCAGGGCCACTGGCACCCATCTTCCTCTTTCTCTTCCTTATAGACCCAACCTCAGTTTACCCTCTCCTACATATTACAAATTGGCAGCAACTTGGAGAGATGGAGAAACTATCTTGTATAATAACGGTTGGATAGGCAGGCAGTCTAGGGCCCGCCCAGGTGTTTCATGAGAGATTTCCTTCCTATATCATCTTTTTTTTTAAATTTTATTTTATTTGTGAACATGCTGTACAGAGGCGTTACAATTACATGGGCAGGATAATGCGTACATTTCTTACCAAGCATTGCAGCCTCCTCCTTTGTTTACCCTTCACATCCCTTCCCAGCCTCCCCCCCATATCATCTTATAGCAAAGTATATATATATATATATATATATATATATATATACTGGATCAAGGCAAGCCATTTTCTGATTTTTTTTTACCTACTATGATGTTTTTAAAGAATTTGTAAGAAGGAATGTCCTTGGTTTTTTGAGTATTTGAATGTGTTTGGAAATGAGCTCTAAGTGGTACTGGACTTGACCTACTGATAGCAGACTTCATTAATCTAAAATTACAGTCATAAAAACAAGGCAGGAAAGCAGGGTCAGAGAGGGTTGAGGATGAGGTCTTAGCATTTCCATTTATTAGGTCTGACCTTTCAGTATTTCCATTTTGGAAATGAATACAAGCCTTTCCCATGGGGCTATGGGTAGACAAGTGATCATTTATAGGCAGCTCCGAAGTATCCAATGGACACTCACTAGATGATAAAACTTATGGATTTGAAAAGTCTCTCTTATGCTGTCCATCTTTACCACTCCAGTCTTAGTCTCCATCCCTTCCTCCTTGATGCCCAGCTCTCCTCCTACCTCCTTTCTCTCCTCATGTGTCTTGGGGAAATTTTCTTCAAGCCTTACAGCATGCAGTTCCTTCTGCCTGGGATGTTCTGGGCTTCAACTCCTAACATTTGTCACATCTGGGAAGCCCTCTCTGTCCTCCCATGACAGAGCTATATGCCCCTTTACTTCACATTTGCAAAGAAGACAGTAATTCCAAGCCAGGGCACCTGTAATCCTAGCTATTCAGGAGGCAGATCTGAGGATCACAGTTCAAAGCTGTTCAAACAGGAAAATTTGTGAGATTCTTTCCAATAAACTACCAAAAAGCTGGAATGGAGCTGGAATGGTAGAGCGCTGGTTCTTGGGCAAAAGAAGCTCAGGGACAATACCCAAACCCTAAGTTTAAGCCCTAATACCAGCACAAAGAAAGCTAATGAGGATATAGGTGTGGCTCAAGTGGTAAAGCACTTGCCTAGCATGATTAAGGTTCTATCTCCAGTATCAAGAAAAAGAAAACAAGGATGCTTGGTGCCTGTGGCTCATGCCTATAACCCTAGCTATTCAGGAGGCTGAGAGCTGAATCAAAGCCAATCCAGGCAGAAAAACCCCTAAGACACTTCAGTTAACCAGCAAAAGGCCAGAAGTAAAAGCATGGCACAAAAGTACCAGATTGAGTGGAAAAGCCCTGATGCCAAGGATGCTCCGTTGCTCTTCTGAGTGCTTCCTTCATGAGGACTCAATGCTTATTTTTCAAGATTTTATTTTTTAACTTAACAGGTGTCATTTCTCTTGAGTGTTTACAGTTAAAGATTCAAGGAAAATCTAACTTATTTTTCAAAGTTTTATTTTTAATTTGAAAGTTGTAACTTACAGTTCATACAAAATGTCCCTTTCACATGGCCTTGGGCAGCCGAAAATGCAGGCCTTCTTTGAGTTCTGGAACTTGCAGTAAACACCATATGACTAAATCTGTGTTGGAGCCCTGGAGACAATCGCTGGAAGAAAGGGGCCTGACCACCTGCTACTGGAGCCTGAACCGCTCTAGGGTCTGGGATGCCCGTGTGTGTCGTCCACACCCACAGAACCTAACCTCTGCCTAGCTGGGCCATCTGAAAGCTGAGAAGGTTCTTCCATCACCCGGGAAATGCATTCCCCCATCCACCAGGGTCCCCTAGAGCCCCAGCCAGTCATGCAGAGGACAATTCTAGCTGGAGCAATGGTTTCTTGGGCAGTGAGTTATTTTGGTCCAATTCCCTGGTTCCTTTCTCAGTTATCAAAGGCCCCTAGCCATTGCTGGTGTTCTTAGCTCTTGCAGATCAGCACCTTCATTTCTCTGTTCTGTCTCCACATTGTGACCCTGAGACTTGTTTATAGGCCACGATGCTGTTAAAAAAAATTGTAATAGAGAATTACAAGAGAACCACTCAAATCAGGCAAAGAATATCCCTACCTATGTTGAGTTGTCACTGTGACATGTGGAGTTAGACATAATGCTATCTGCATTATGGTATCAGAAGGCTGTGCTGAGTGAGGCTGGCTCCAGAGAAAGTCTCTTACTTCAAGTTCTTTCCAATCCTGTGATGATGAAATTCTCCCCATTTCCCACAACATTGTAGCCCTGTGCCTCAATATTTTCTTGGAAACTGCATCTCAATCACTTGATATTCAAGTAATAAACTCCCATGAATATCTTATGATCAAGATTAATCTTCACTAATCCCAAACTGAATTAACCATCCTATCTCATCTTCTGCCTTTCCAGAGCTCCTTTATCTCTCTCACAAACTTTGTTTAAAAATACTGGTAGAAGCTGGTGCTCACGGTTCACGCCTATAATCCTAGCTACTCAGGAGGCTGAGATATGAGGCTCATGGTTCAAAGCCAGCCCGGGCAAGAAACTCCGGGAGACTCATATCCAATAAACCACTAGAAAATCAGAAGTGGCACTGTGGCTCAATTGGTAGAGCACTCACCTTGAGCTGAAGAGCTGAGGGACAGCGCCCAAGTCCAGAGTTCAAGCCCCATGACCAACAACAACAACAAAAATACTGGTGGAGCTGGGTGCTGGTGGCTCACACCTGTAATCCTCGCTACTCAGGAGGCTGAGATCTGAGGATCACAGTTCAAAGCCAGCCCAGGCAGGAAAGCCCATGAGACACTCCAATAAACTGTTCATAAAAAGCGGGAAGTGGTGTTGTGGCTCAAGTGGTACAGCACTAGCCTTGAGCACCAAAGCTCAGGGACAGCCCCCAGGTCCCAAGTTCAAGTTCCAGGACTGGCAAAACAAAAAACTGGTTAGTAGCTCACGTCTATAATCTTACCTACTCAAGAGTCTGAGATCTGAGGATCAGGTTTGAAGCCAGCCCAGACAGAAAAGTTCACTGGAGACTCTTATCTCCAATTAACCAGCAAAAAAGATGGACATGGAGAATGGTTTAAGTAATAGAGTTCCATCCTTGAGCAAAAAGTCAAGTGAGAGTTCAGGACCCTGAGTTCAAGCTCCCCCACCCCGCCCCTGAGTACTGGTACATGTGTGTGTGTGTGTGTGTGTGTGCGCGCGCACACACACACACACACACACACACACACACACACAAATACTGGTAGACAAAACGGAGGCATAGCAGTTAAGAACACTGGATTAAGGTCTTGGACTTGTGTAACTTTTATGCCAAAAGTCTTCAGGTTATGAATTAGAACACAGTTCTTACTGATGGATGGAGTGTTTTAAGCTGCTTATGGATATAAGCTTAAATCGTAGTCTTCTAGGGAAAATATGTAGAAACTTCCAATACCAACTTCCCACTTGAGTCTGAGAATCCTACTGGGAGGGGCAGTTATTGTACTTCACAAAACAAAACTCATTGAATTACAAGGCTGGCAAGTAGAGAGACAAAACTTAGAGCTGGGCACCAGTGGTTCATGCCTGTAATCCTAGCTACTCAGGAGACTGAGATCTGAGGATTGTGGTTCAAAGCCAGCCTGGGCAGGAAATTCGGTGAGATTCTTATCCCCAATAAACCACTCTGAAAACTGGAAGTGGTGTTATGGCTCAAGTGGTACAGCGCTATCCTTGAGCTGAAAAGCTGAAGGACAGCACTCAGGCCCAGAGTTTAAGTCCCACAATTGACAAATAAAAAAATTAAAAAAAAAAAAAGAGAAGAAAAGCCTAGAGGCAACCAGCACAGGGATCATGAACTTGGCTTAGAGCCCTGGCTTTGTAGCTAATTCCTTTGGGACACTATTGATAGCTGTGTGTTGCTGGCCAGCTCCTAACTTCATTATCAGCCAGCAATAGGCAGTTGTGGTGTGTGAGTGTTCAGTAATGCTCACTAGTGGGTGATATGTCCTTCTGACAGCATTCATTCATTAAGCAAATTTGTTCAGAGAACCTCCTGAGCACCAGAGTCATTGCTGGACATAGGAGACACACAATAAGCCATAAGCCATGCTCATTGTTCTCAAGGAACCTACAGTCTAGAGGGCAAGTGTATTAAATAGATGCTTACTAAGTGATCAACTGTCATTCCACATAGGCTTTGGGAAAAATGTACTAGAAAGATCTAACTTAGACTAATAGAGGTGTAGGAAAATTCTTTTTGAGAAAATGGCAAGTTTTGACTCTCTTCTTCCATCTTCAGTGTGTGTATGTGGGGGAGGGGTGGTAATAGTAATCTCAAATTTAGGGAGTTAAAATATATGAAGTTAAGTGCTTTCTGTTAATTTTTTTTGTGGTACTGTGGTTTGAATTCGGGCCCTTGCTCTTTTTCAACTTGCTTGCTTGGCTGGCACTCTACCATTTGAACCATGTCTCCAGTCCTGCTTTTTTCTGGGTCCTAGGGATTGAACTCAGGGCCTGGGTGGTATCACTGAGCCTGTCTGTGTTCAAGGCTAACACTCTTAACACTTGAGCCACATAGCCACTTCCAGTTTTTGAGTAGTTAATTGGACGTAAGAGTCTCACAGTAACTTTTCTGCCCAGGCTGGCTTCAAACCCCGATCCACAGATCTCAGCCTCCTGAGTAGCTAGGATTACAGGTGTGAGCCACCAATGCCCAGCTCAGCCCTGCTTTTTGATGGTTATTTTGGAGATGGAGTCTCATAAGCTTTCCTGCCTGGGCTGGCTTTGAACCTTGATTTTCTTAATCTCAGCTCCCGGAATAGCTACAGTCATGAGACAGCAGTAATGAGATGAGTATAAATTAACTAAATTTGTAGACCAGAGAGATGAGTTCATTCTCTTCTAGTGGCTCATTTACTGAGTGCAAGTGTACCTGAGGGGTGGGGGAAGAGGGTTAAGCCACACTGTGGGGTCCTCAGCACCTCCCTATCTCATCTAAAGAGCAGGCAGAAGAAGGCAGGTTTTTACAGTAATGGGAAATACGCTCACTTTGCTAGCAGGAAAGGCCAGATCCATGGCCCTTTCAGGTCACAGACTGGTTGGCAGCTCTAGCTCAAGGACCTCTCCTGACATCAAGGAGTGGGATACAGGCTGTGACTAGTCCAGTCTCTTGCCTTCTGAGTCCTCCTCTACTCTGCTGTGCGTTCTTGGTTTTTCTGTCATGGAATGTAACCTTGCCTACTGTGGTTAGAAATCTCTACTGGTCTTTCCTGCTACTATCAATGATTGATGGTACAATCTGGCCTTTTCTCACTGGAAGAATATGTTAGGATATCATTTATTTTAGTGACTTGTGGAGAGCAAAGGTAATAGCAATATTCCTCTTATGGCATAAGTTTTTAATCTTACATCTCTGAGAGATGGAATCCTGTAATAATATTTTTTCATCTTTCCTAGTCATTTCCTGAAAACTTTGTACATGAGTTTCTCTAGTGCTAAATGTCTATGACGGATAAAACAGACTTATTTTAACTGTCTTATCCATCTGAGCATCCAATTAATTGCTTATTTAGTGTTTCCTCACTGGTTCTGTGGCATAAGATCAGGAAGACCCAGCACAGATAGATAAGACCCAGTGTATGTTAAGACCCAGAACTGGGTAAGGGGCCATATGTCACACAACTGTTTCTTGGGCCTTTAGGTCTTAATGAAGGGAAGCCATTCTCCTTAGCATAACTAAAGCAGGTGAAACTGTAGAAAAAAACCAATTATTGGACTTTCATGTTGCTTTCATAGGTCTGTTTTTGTCTTTATGACACATATTAACTAGTAAGATGTGTGTGTGTGTGTGTGTGCGCACACACACACACACACATGCATGTGCATGCCTGGTATTAGGGCTTGAAATCAGAGCGTGGGCATTGCCCCTGAGCTCTTTTGCTCAAGGCTAGTGCTACCACTTGAGCCACTGCTCCACTTCCAGCTAATTGTTGATAAGAGTCTTACAGACTTTTCTGCCTGGGCTGGTTTTGAACTATAATCCTCAGATCTCAGCCTCTTGTGTCACTGGTATCACATTTGTGAGCCACCAGTGCCACCAGTGGTATTTGTTTGTAAGTTGAAGAGATAACTTCAACCAACTGCCAATGAACTAGAACTAGTCATTTTTCAAATGGGGAAAACGAATCTATCACTGGCTTAGCCAAAGAGTTAAGACTTCTGAAAATTTGCATTGCATGCCAGCTGCAATTTTGACCAACTCATTCAGCCAGGACTCATCTGAAAAGGCCTAAGGGCTGGATAGCCTGAAGACAGACCTGGCTGAGCGCTTACCTTAGAATATCAAACCTCATATGACCCCTAGCTTTTCCAAGTTCAGCCACTTGCTCTTTACATCTTATTTTTCTCAACTAAGAAATAAAGCAAAGAACCTCAGTGATTGATAGTTCCTCGCCCACTTCACCCTCCCTGGCCCCACCTTCACAGTAGACACTACCCCCATCTTACCCAATCGGGATAATGGCCACAAAGGAGAGGAAGGAGGACAGAGCAAAGCAGGTGCCTACAAACTTGTCCATGGTGAGCTGATAGATCTTGTTATACACCGTGGATGTCACCACCCCGGTCAGAGCCAGGGACAGCTGCAGTATGACAAACACCTTTCCTGCAAGGGATAAGTGGTTACTAAGAAATGTGGTAGTGTCCTTTCTTTGTTCCCCACTGGGGAGCTCCCAGAGAACCTCCTCCCTTCTAGGGACTCCCTTTCAGGCCTCATGGCTGAATTCAACAGGAGTCCTGTCTCTATCTGCACATTCCTGAAGTCTTTTTCTTTGATTGTGGCTTTTCCAGTGATTGACTTCATAAGTTTTTCTCACCCACCCTCAGTCTGCATTCTTTCTGTCCTGGATGGATATGTTCCTCACGTATTTGAGGATGCTTTTGGAATTTTCTCAGATATCTTCTGCAAGTGGGTATCTCAAGCTGAGCTCAGGCAGAAGATCCAGTCACTCACCATAAGAGGAGCCTTTGATGAGTTTGGACATAGCTGATCGAATGGTCGTGATGGGAATGAGGGCGAACAGCATGGTAGCTCGAGCTGGAAAACATCACACAAGAATGTTCCTTACTGTAGCACAGCCTGAGCCAAGGACAAAAATCACAATAAAGTAAATGCCTTGTCCCCAGCCCCTCTCCATTCCCTATGGGACTTTCCCTGCTGGCAGATAAGCATTCTCCCCAGCTCAGCTCTGACTGCAAGCTCTGATAGAGTCGTAGTTGCTGAGTGCTAATCTCAAGGTCACAAGGCCCTGCTTACACAGAGAAAGTGAAGGGAATCTTCATGGGCAGAGTTATGTGGTGTCTAGGGAAATGGAGCTAGCGCCAACAACATGACACAGATGAGAAGCCCTAGGAGAGAATGCCTGCCCATACTGTCCATGAACTGCTCTTGAAGACAGTCTCAGGAGCTTGGGCAAGCTGCTTCCAGAAACATTCCCCTATTATGGCTGCTACATATTCCTGAAACCTTATTGATGAATGTTCTTTGCACATGGTCTTAACCGGGAACTGACCAGAGATTGCCTTGCCTTGCCTTGCCTTGCCTTGCCCTGCCTGCCTGCCTGCCTGCCTGCCCTCTCTCCTTCCCTCATTCCTTCTTTACTTCCTTCCTTCTTAGGCCAGCCTTAGAGATTCTCCTCTTTATGCCCCCCTGTGTAAGAGGATAACATTCTGTTTATTAATGAAATGTGGTCTTGCAAACTTTTTGCCTCAATCTCTGCCTCAGTAATTGAGGTGATAGGCATGAGCCCCTGCACGGAGCCCTACCTCGCTGACCTTGCCGTTTTGTTACATGCTTTTCTGAGGTATGTCCCCTAGACGAAGGTTCAGCCTTCTGGTAATCATCTAGCATTGTTCTTCCAAATATGTTAGCCATGTTGGCCACATGTGGCAAGTTAAATTAATTGAAATGTAGCAATTTAAATTAACTGAAATGAAATAAACTGTAAAATTCTGTTCTTTGTTGCATTAACATTTCAAGTGCCCAACAGCCACACATGGCTGGTGGCTACTGTACAGGACAGACCAAAAGAGTAGTCATTCCCACAGTCATAGTAAGTTGTGTGGTAGCACTAGTCTAGAACTCTCTTTCTTGTGGTTTATCTAGCCTCTGGCCTCAGATGGAAACTTTATTTTCATTCCTAGTGGTGATTTATTCCATTGGGTGGTGAAGAAGCCAGTTATTGAGAATTATTATGTGTTGTTTAAAAGCCATGGCTTGTCTCTAAATGATTTTAATTAAGGGCCCTTCTAAACTGGATTTCTTGGTTTCATAAAGTTAAAATTAGAAGAAACTCAGCTCTGTCTTCATACAAGGGCATCTTGAAGTCTCCCCTCCTGACTCTAGATATTGATCACACCTGCCTGATCACACACAGGTAGTGATCACACACTATTGATCACACCTGCTTGACCTTCTAGAGTTTCGGCATCATTCTGGTACCATTTCAATCTGCAACACAGAGCACCCACAGTACAATACAGATTAACTCAAGTGCACACAAGCCTGTCTCTAGTGCCTCCTAGAGAGCAAGTTGAAGCCCTGGTTCCAAGCTGGGACTCTTAAAGCCCCCTGACCCAGCATTCCCTGCCGCCCGAGGGGTGCCAGACTCACCAATGTAGTACATGTATGTCTCTTTCACAAAGGCCAAGAGGAGGGCTCCTGTCCCAAAGGAGACCATCCCAATTATGATCATTGTGGTGTCCCGGAAGTAGCGGGAGAAGACCAGAACGCCTAGGAAGCTGGTGATGAAGATGGTGTACCCAGAAGCCATCCCATAGCCCACCTGCTCTTGGTTCCAGCTGAGAGGTTCCCTCAGCACGAAAAGGGGCATCACGTCCACCGTGCCCACCACAGCCAAGTCATAGAGGATGGCACCCACAAAGAGCAGGGAAAGGATGTTTTTGGGGGGACGTGTTTTGCCAGGAGATGGGGGGTGCCCCCCTGTATTCTTCTTGTCCAGCTGATCGGGATCCAGGGTGCGGTAGGTGCCTACCGTGCCAGACACGGTGTCCAAGGACGGGAGCTTCTTGCTGGGTTTGGCCATAGATTCAGGGACTTTCAGCACGAAGAGGCTGTAGAGAAGGGCGAAGGTGGCGCAGCCCACGCTGCAGGCCGTCAGCACCAGGCCCTGCCCGGAGTGCCCAGCCGTCTGATTGAAGAGATGCCCAGAGGCCATGCTCCCGCAGAACCCTGCCAAACCCAGGATCAGGTCGATGAGGATGAGGCGCACCGAGCGGCGGCCTTCGGAGGAGCCCAGGGAACCCAGCGCCATGACCCCGGACCAATAGGCCGAGAGGCCTCCGCACAGCCCGTTGAGCGCGGCCGCCCCGTACAGCACCTCTACCGGCCAGTCGAGCAGCACCTTGAGCAGCAGCCCGATGCGGGACAGCAGGAAGCCCAGCAGCGACGTGCAGATGGAGATCTTGCGGTGGTAGCGGTCGCTGAGCCAGCCCAGCCCGTAGGCGGACAGCAGGGGCGTCAGGCCCACCACCAGGTTGTAGATGATGTAGAAATTGGAGATGGCCCTCTGCTGCTGGTCCTCCAGAGCGCCCCGGGGCGACGGACTGGTGGAGCTGTGGTTGAAGGAGCCCCGCGCCCCGAAGGACGACTTCACCACCAGAAGAAGCCCCGCATCGTAGAGCGAGCCGGCCACCTGGGCGGAGGCCACCACGGGCTCGATCCAGGTCCTCACTTGGAAGCGAGGCAGCTGGCACCGCCACGGGCAGGTGATCTCGAGGCCCATGGGACCTGTCTGGTGAGGGACAGAAAGGCTGGATGACTGCAGGGACCGGGAGATGCGCCCAAACTTGACAGCTACAAAGAGCAAGGACTCAGCGGAGCTCCAGCCGCCCAGGACCTCCTGGCCCCGACCACGCCTCCCCCCAGCCGGCCGCGCCCCCTCCCCGACCGTCTCCACCCCGAGAGGGCGGGGCGGGGCTCGCGACCTCCCACCGGAGCCTGGAGACCCGCAGCGCCGCCCATCTCCGCTCCCTCTGCGGGTTCCCCACTGCTGGGCCTGCCCGGGGGACTCCTGTCCGTCCATCCCTGCCACCTTCCCCTAAGGACTGTCACGGCAGAGGCTAACGTTCACAGAGAAGGAGCCCTGAGATCTGCCCTTGGAGCCGTTCGAAGCAAGACAGATTTGGACAAGGGATGGAATGCTTGGATAGATCTGGGGTGTGAGGCTCTGTTGAATTTAAAAGCCACAGAGATCCACGTGCTGTAAGGAACTAATACCTAAATTTAAACGAAAGAGGGGGGGGGGCAATGGGGAGAGAGGAAGGGAGGAAGGGAGGGGGAAGGGCAAGAAAGAAACTCAGCCATTGCTGCACCCAGTCCCTTCTCTTAGCCAAAGATCTCTCTCGAAGAGCCCCAACTTCTTGCACCCGAGCCAAGGCCTATAGTGCTCCTACTCAAACTTCCAGCGCTTCATAGCCCTGGACTTTCTGGCAGGGGAGCAGAGTCATGTCTCCTCCCCCCCCCAAAGCCCCCAGGGACCCTTCCTGCCCCTTGGTGCTGCTGTTGCTCTTCCTCTGTCTCACAGTCTCACATTCCCGAGCTGGGCTGTGGCCTCTGCTCCCTGTCCCCCACTTGCTTCCTCCTTTAAGTGCTCACTTCAACAGTAAGGAGCACAGTGGTATAGAGGCCAAGGAATAAAATTCAAAAGCACCCAGCCTCTAGCCTTCAACCCTAGCACAGCCATGGCAGCATAGACCAGCAGGAACCCAAAGTCACAACAGCGAGACTCAAGACTTTAAAGAAAAGCCAGATGGACAATGTAGGAGAGTCTGGGTTCCATGCGAGATTTAAGTAGACACATGTTCTTCTGGCAGTTTTCATCCCCCCCTCGACCTTTCTTCCTCATCCCCAGACCCAGACAACTCTGTCTTCTGCAACAAGAAAGGCATACCCAGACTCTCCCTGGAAGATGTATCTTGTGGGTTTCCTCCTGGTTTCACCAACCCACTCCTGGCTCTCCCACTCCATTCCTAACCTGTTTTTCTGGAGACTGCAGCAAGTAGCCCAACCAGCCTGTTCCCTGTGGGTGGCAGAGGCTCCAGTGGATGGGTGGGTGATAGGGGGAAGGTGGTATTCTTCAATTAGACATGGCTGGATAAGCCAGCAGAACTACGCTGCTTTTGACCACTTGTTCAAGGAGTCGTGTCTATTCTAGGGACTGCATACAGTAGAGGGCAACCTTGTTTCTCTTTTTCGGAGCATTTATGAGGCCTTAGTTCTTCTTGTCCTCTGGTGAAATTTGAAGGGCTTCAAATGAGAGATTCATATGAGATGTAGGACAAGTCTGGTAGAAGCTGGATGATCAGAATGCTGCCAGCCCTGGAACCCTCTAGCGTGGAAATAAACTTTACCTTAGAGTAGTTGATATCCCTCCCTGTTCTAGCTACTCTTTTTGTGTGTGTGGGTTTTTTTTTTTTGGGGGGGGTCCAGTCGTGTGGCCTGAACTCTGGGCCTGGGCGCTGTCCCTCAACTCTTCAGCTCAAGGCTAGCGCCCTACCCTGGAGCCACAGTGCCACTTCCGGCTTTTTTCTTTTTGCTTATGTGGTGCTGAGGAATCGAACCCAGGGCCTCATGCATGCAAGGCAAGCGCTCTACCACTGAGCCACCTTCCCAGCCCTTCTGGCTACTCTTGGTTGGATTACAGTCTCATCAGGCCCCTTCCCCTGCTGAGTTAGTGACTAGCCACCTTCTGTAGCCTAGACTATCAGCAAGTTGAGCCTTATACCAAAATATGTGGATTCTAGTCTCTGGCTCAAGGATAGTTTCCTTAAAGAGCAAAGGCTAAACTCTTCATGTCTTTATATTAATAAAAGCACACTATTCTACTTTTTTTTTTTGTCGGTCATGGGGCTTGAACTCTGGGCCTGAGTGCTGTCCCTCAGCTCTTCAGCTCAAGGCTAGCACTCTACCACTTGAGTTATAGTGCCACTTCCGGTTTTCTGGTGGTTTATTGGAGATAAGAGTTTCACAGACTTTCCTGCCCAGGCTGGCTTTGAACCACGATCCTCAGATCTCAGCCTCCTGAGGAGCTAGGATTACAGGCATGAGCTACTAGCGCCCAGCCTATTCTATTTTTAAAAAGAAAAGCACCAGCTAACAGTTTCTGAACCTAAGCTGAACAGTTACTATGTACTATACACTTTATACGAATGCGTTAATTTTCCCTTGAAGTCTATGATCTAAATTATCACTGACTTTACCCCTCACGCATCATCCATCCATCCACCCATCCATCCATTATTCATCCATCATCCATCTATACCGTGACTGACAGGTTAAGTAATTTTCACAAGATCATACTGGTCATAGATTGAGGGTCCCATGTTTAGCTCCAGCTAGTCTTTGAAAGCCTACAATTTGGGGGAAAATACAGGTAACAAAGAATTTTATTTAAAGATGTCTTCTGAACCAACAGAGGAATGTGAAGAGGTGCAGAAACAACATAGTCAGCATAGCAATGTAATTATACTGATCAACACTAGGTTGCGTAAAGAACAAGAGTAGTTGCAAGTTTATTTATTGAACTTACATAACCCATGTACTATACAATCAAGTCAGAAATGTTTTGTTGTCTTAAGAGCCTCCAAAGAAATGGTCATTTAGAAAATATTTGGTGCTGGGATTGAACCCAAGGCCTCGAACATGCTAAGAAGGCACTTTACCACTGAGCTCTATTTCTAGAGCTAAACAGGTTTGACCAATATTAGAAGGTGAAATCCTCAGGACAAAGTTTCAGCTGTGGAGGAGACTCCAGATAGAAGATGGAGCCTCTTTCCATGAGACAGGATAGTGCTTTGTCTCACACTCTGGAGAAGGAAGGAAGAGAGAGACAGAGAGACCAGAGGAAGAACACGTGTGAGGAGGAATGGAGACACTGAGCAATCGGTGGGAAGGGCCTGGAAAACAAATCCCCCTGGAGTCAAGATGGTCAGAAGAGACTTCAGAAGAATAGGAATGTCCAGTGAAGATTTTAACCAGCCTGCTGCCTCCCAGGCCTGGGACTCCTTCCTGTGACCTCCCTCCCCCAGCTCAGTGCTTTAAAAAAATAAAACTAAATAAAAAGAACACAAAGTCCCTGATATCATGCCATGCCTCCTTTCGCAAAAACTGGCTTGGTCTACTCAGGCTCTGCTGTACCCAGAAAGACCTCATGAACAACCTGCTCAACACCGTGAAGGAAGAAGGCATGAATTGTTGCTGCTGGCAACTGTGCCCCGTGTCTCCTCTGATGAACCTCTCTATTTCTACCTTCCAAATGGCTCCAACTTTCTTCCCCAAAGTCTCCCAAGTGGATCTAAGACTGTCCACTCACCATATTGTGTGTCAGTGATTCCTGTGTTGATGGAGAGACAGAAATGTGACTGAAATCTGGACCAATAACAATGAGGCCTAGGGCTTTCATAGTTGAGGGAAGAGACACGTTTTCTTTTCTGGTAGTCTTGGACTGAGGAGGATGAAACTCTGGAGCTTTGTCCCATTGGAGAAGAGCTTGTGGGAGATTGGAGCCAGGGTAGAAGGGAGAGCGCAGTACTGGAGAATCTCAACCTGATACTATCTTAGGAGTCAGGGATTGAGCTTGACTGGCTATTTTATTAGCCAAAGCTACAGCATTGCCTTTTCATAATGCCAGCTTGGTTTGGTAGAGATTTGATAGAGTTGAAGCCATGGTCTCTCATCTCTAGGGACCATGGCTATTTTTCAGCTACCAACTTCCTCAGATCTCTGAGTGGATCGATCATCCACTGCAGCTACACCACCTCCAAAGTCATTAATTCAGATCTCCCACTCTTTAACTGCAGTCTCTTCTTTGTGGCTTGTTCAATTCCTTCCACTTCAATAATTCTTTGATCTTATCAGGAACCATTGACCCCTAGATTAATACACAATTTTCTAAGCCAATCATAAGTCTTTATCTTACTGTCTTTCATAGTATCTCATATTACCCTTTACATAAATGGCTCTGTCTCTCTCTCTCTCTTTCTCTCTCTCCCTCTCTCTCGCTCTTTCTTTCTCTCATAAGTAAGCAAGCAGGCAAAGAGACAAACAGACAAAAAGCAGACAAACAAGCAGAAAGGAGAAAGCACATTCTAATAAAGTGTGGGTATTTTTAAAGAGAGAGAAGCATAGAGATACTGTTTCTGTCTTTTCAATGAGTATTATCCTTATAGGAACTCAATTTTCTGCCGGCAGAAGTCTTCTGTAGGCAGAAGTCTTACAATAGGACAAATAGATACAAGCCCTTAAAACTTCCCAGCAATCTGATCATGTTTCTTTAGGCAACATTTGTGTTTTCTTTCTTGAAAATTAATAGTTCACCTGGGGTGCCCAATGGCTCTAATTCTAGTTACTCAGGAGGCTGAGATCTTGAGGATCATGGATGGTTCAAAGCCAGCCCAAGCAAGAATAGTCTGTGAAACTCTCATCTCCAATTAAGCACCAAGAAAGCTGAAAGTGAGTTGTGGCTCAGTTGGAAGAGTACTAGCCTTGAGCACAAAAGCTCAGAGACAGCATATAAGCCTGAGTTTAAGCCTCAGGATTGGCACACAAAAAAAAGGATGAAATTACTAGTTTAGAACCTGGCAATTCTTTTCAATCTTTCAAACTTTCCTATTCTTTTTTTCCCCTTTAGCATCCTTCAGGTATAAGGTAGCACTTACCTAAACATTCATTTATTCTATACCTTATAGCTTGTGCTTCATAGATATTATAATCCAAATGAAATTATTAATGCTTTTTTGAATAAGTAGAAGTTAAGTAGAATCTGTTAATTTTGTCTAACATACAAGCCTATCCTTCTTTGGTGTTTTTCTTTTTTACCTACAGTAGGAATAATTCTACATAATAGAAATGGGACAGGAGAAATTTTAGTTTACTTTCCAATCTATTTTACTGCAACAATGATACTCACAAGACACTATGTTGTAAATGAACTTTACAACGTCTGGAAGGGGGGAGGGGACAGATAGTAGGAGATAAACAAAGGAGAGGGTAATAATGTTCAACAAGAAATATACTCATGACCTTACTCATGTAACTCTAACCCCTCTGTGCAGCATCTTTACAATAAAATAAATAAATAAAAACTAATTAGGCTTAGCTATCTTATCAAAAATTCTACTAGGTACTAGTGGCTCCTGCTTGTAATCCTAGTTATTCAGGAGGCTTAGATCTGAAGCCAGCCTATACTGAAAAGTCTGTAAGACTCTTCATTAAACTACCCAAAAGACAGCAGGCTCAAATAGTAAAACATCTTTTACTACTTGGCTCAAGTAGTAAAACATCAGCCTAGAATGAAAAAGCTTAGAGGCAGTGCCCCAGCCCTGAGTTCAAGCCCCAGTACCAACACACACACACACACACACACACACACACACACACACACACACACACACACACAACTACTTTATAAAATCTTAATGAAGTTTGGTTTGTGGTATATGGTCATTTTTACTTTTTTTTTCCTGTGGCGTGTTTGTCCAGATTTCATGGTTTATAAATAATTCTTAGATTAACTGTTAAAATTATTTTTATGGCATCATCTAAAACTTACATTTTATCCCTTCAGAAGTTTTTTTTTATTTTGTTTTGTGTGTGTGTGTGTGTGTGTGTGTGTGTGTGTGTGAGATGGTTGTGGGGCCTGAACTCTGGGCCTGGGCGCTGTCCCTCAGCTCTTCAGCTCTACCACTAGAGCCACAGCACCACTTCCAGCCTTTTTCTGCTTATGTGGGGCTGAGGAATTAAACCCAGGGCCTCATGCATGCAAGGCATGCCTTCTACCACTGAGCCACCTTCCTAGACGCTTCAGAAGTTTTGATCCCAGCTTCCCTCTTTAAAGACAGCACTATCTCATGATGTCAGATTTCCTTTTCTTTCTTAAAAGTAATTAGCCAATTAATTAAAAAAATTAATGTGTATGTATGTGTATAGGTCTTGGGGCTTGAACTCAGGGCCTGGGCACTGTCACTGAGCTTCTTTTGCTCAAAGCTAGGGCTGTACAACTTGAGCTACAGCTCTACTCCCCACTTTTTTTGTTTTGTCTTTTTTTTTTTTTGCTGGTTAATTAGAGGTAAGAGTCTCACAGATTTTCCTGCCTAGGCTGGCTTTGAACCACGATCCTCAGATCTCTTGTGTAGTTAGGATTAGAGATGTGAGTCACTGATGACCAGTTAAACACACTTACACACACACACACACACACACCACCACCACCAACAACAACAAAAGAAAAGAGATAAAAATTCTCATGGAGGCCGGGCGCTGGTGGCTCATGCCTGTAATCCTAGCTACTCAGGAGGCTGAGATCTGAGGATCACGGTTCAAAGCCAGCCCGGGCAGGAGAGACCGTGAGACTCCTATCTCCAATAAACCACCAGAAAACCGGAAGTGGCGCTGTAGCTCAAGTGGTAGAGCGCTCGCCTTGAGCTGAAGAGCTGAGGGACAGCGCCCAAGCAAAAAAAAAAAAAAAATTCTCATGGAAGGACTGGGAAGGTGGCTCAGTGGTAGAGCGCTTGCTTTGCATACATGAGGCTCTGGGTTCCATTCCTCAGCACCACATAAGCAAAAAGAAAAAAGCCACAAGTGGTGCTGTGGCTCAAGTGGTAGAGTGCTAGCCCTGAGCTGAAGAAATGAGGGACAGTGCCCAGGTCCAGAGTTCAGGCCCCACAACCCGGACCCAAAAAACAAAACAAAACAAAAAAATTCTCATGGAGCCAGGTGCCAATGGTTATACCTATAATCCCAACTACTAGCCTTGAGCAAAAGAGCTCAGGGACAGCACCCAGTCTGTGAGTTCAAGTCCTATAGTACGCGCGCTCGCACGCGCACACACACACACACACACACACACATACACAAAACCTTTCATGGACTCAGTCATTGATATTGTCCCGTTAGTACAATTACCAACACTGATTTAAGAAATTTTTTTTTTTTGCTACCTCAAAGGACTGTCCTAAAAAAGGAAGCTGTGCCATGTGCCAGTGGCTCATGCCTGTAATCCTAGCTACTCGAGAGGCTGAGATCTTTGGCTCACGGTTCAAAGCCAGCCCAGGCAGGAAACTGTGAGACTGTTATCTCCAATAAACCACTAGAAAACTGAAAGTGGTGCTGTGGCTCAAGCAGTAGAGCGCTCGCCTTGAGCTGAAGAGCATAGGGAAAGCACCCAGGCCCAGAGTTCAAGCCCCACAACCAACAAGAAAAAAAACAAAAAGGAAGTTGTACTTTGTATCTCATCAGTGTATTTGGAAACAAAAGATCTATTTTAGGGAGCTGCATATTTTCTTGATTCCTGAGTTACCCAGTGCATTTTGCCCATAAGAATTTTCAAAAAGGCCTGACACTAGTGGCTCATGACTATAATCCTCGCTACTAAGTCTGAGGCTAGCGATTCAAAGCTAGCCCACCAGGCTCTTATCTCCAGTTAACCACCCAAAAAAGTGTAAAGCGGAGGTGTGTGACTCAAATGGTAGAATTAATTTAAGAAAAGCTAAGGGATAGAGCCCAGGTCCTGAGTTCAAGCGGTACTGGCACCAAGAAAAAAAAAAGAAAATAATGTTCAAAGATTGTTTTTAGAGTATTGTGGATTCACAGAAACAGTGAAAGGAAGTACAGAGATTTCCCATCCAGGCTTGTCCAACATAGAGCCTCCTTTACCATCAACACCCCGCCTAAGGTGCTATAGTTGTTAACAACTGATGAACTATTCACCCAGAGTTCATTGTTCATCGAGGGTTCACTCCCCTTGTACATTATACAGGTTTGGGGAAATTTATAACAACACATATCTCCTATTACAGTATTATAGTTTCACTGTTCTAAAAATCTTATGTTCTATTGTCAAAACCAGCACAGTTTTTGAGACAAAGCTTCAAGTACCCAGAAAGTTTATTTTTCTTCTTCTTTTTTTAAACTAGTGTGGACATTTTCACTTTGAGACAGATGGTCATGTGAGGGTTTTTTTTTTCTGTCCTAAACAAGGAAGATTTAGTTAGTATCTCATCAGCATATTTGGAAACAAAAGGTATGTCTTAGGGAACAGTGTTGAAAATCATATTATTATTATTTTATTGATGCTGGGGATAGAACCAGAACCTTATGCATGGTAGGCAAATGTTCTACCAACAAGGCTACATGCCCCAATTCCTCATCATTGATTAATCCTAGAAATCCTAGAACATGAAATGTATTGCTGAGATCTCTTGACTTATCAACTCATATAGAAGGGCTATTGTTTTTAATGAATTACACAAAACCTCTTCAGCATTCTGTGATATATCTTTAACACATAAATCTCTCACACTGTTTTGGGCAGTGAAAATTTCCCAGTTTCTCTTCTTGTATCTTGGATAATGTAGCTCACTGTAAAATTTTCCTGCTAATTTTAGTAGGTCTTGTGGATTTTCATTTCCTTTGCATCTTTCATTTTCTCTTTTAACTAATTAAACACTCAAAAGAGTATTCACAATATCTTCTAAATATTTCCTTTGGGGTGTGCCCACAGGGCGGGAGACTTGCCCTACATGGTAGAGAAGACCTGAGGACCAAAGGGCTGCTAACGAGAACAAGAGTCAGAAGCCTTGGTTTTTCCTGGCATTCTCTATCTGCCAAAGACTCCAGTTTTCAAAGACTGATAAGAGACCTGAAGTTCTCTTAATTAGGGAGGAAGGCTCTGAGCTACACTCTTTACCCATGCCCGTCTGTCATAAAGTGTTAATGTCCATCTTGTTGGAAGATGGGGGAGGGGAGGAAAGAGTGAGAGAGAGAGGAAGGGAACAGAAAAAAAGAAGGAAGAAGAGATGGAGGGAGGGAAGGAGGGAAGGAAAGGAAGAAGAGGAGAGGAGAGGAGAAAAATCTGGCTCACAGGAGAGAAGAAAAACCTTGTGGCTTACACCTGCAATCCTAACTACTGAAGAGTCTGAGATCTAAGGATTGAATTTCAATGCCAGTTTGGTCTGACAAATCTGTAAGATTCTTCCAGTTGGGGGGTCACCCCAACTTAGCCTGTACTTGCATCATTCACATTTTACCTTGTGAAAGTAAAAGAAAAAAAGGTCTGGGATTGGCCTAGAACTGAAGAAGTTAAATAAACTCAGGATTTTAACACTCTGATTTTATGGAATGAAAAGGTTAGGGAAACATATCCTCAGAAAAAGACTGGCATTAGTCCAGAGGGGAAAAAGAAGCTAAAGGCATCACCCATTTGTAGTTACTACCCAACTTGTAGAAGTGCAGTCTAGGAGAGAGTAAAAAGATCTGCTTCCCCTTTTGGAAATCAAGTCAATATTCTGGTTTATGGTGAGTCATCATCCGTGTGGCCTGGTGGTTATTCCACTTCCCTTTGGCCAAGAAGAGAGAGGCCCATCTTCTCTTCTGCTAGGCTGTTTTGGAACTGTTTTGTTCAGTGGATTTTACCTTTGATCTAATTCTATTCCCTTAGCATCTTCTAGAAGTGCTTGATGGCATCTCTTATTTGCCGTTACTTTACTGGAGTTCTTCCTGTTTATACCTCCTGATAGTCCCTCTGCATGCAGCCACAATTTGAGGGGAAGAGATAGTGTTATGTTAGGCAAAGAGGAAGACATGAGAGGGTGGGGAAGGGGGCCACCTTCTAGACTTCATTCTGACCCCAGATGACTCACAGCATTGGCTTGTAATAAAGCGCCTTTTGGAGCCTACCACTATGTCAAGATTAAGCCAAGAAGAGCAAAGTGGATCAAATACACCAGCTCATGCCTTCCTCAGGCTGGGCAGCCTCTCCACAGTAGCCATACCATTTGGGAAGGACCCTTGGTTTTGTGTGCCATTCAGTAACCCCACCCTATTAGGCAAAACCTCAAACCTGACAGCTTCTGTACACATTGGCCTTATCCACCCACCTGGCTTACCCTTGAAGTGCATGGCCTCTGTTTTAGCAGTTAGCTCTCATTCAACAGCCCACCTCGTGCCTGAGCATATACTTTTGTTTTCCTAATAAACTACTTGTTCCTGTCTTCCTACACTTCCTGTTTGTTTTTGTTTTTGCTGTACCTGAAGCAGCATCCTAATCTTAGGCATTTTACACAAAAACCAAGAAACATCTGGACCACTCCATCCACTGTTAACAGTAGTGCACATATCTGCACTGAGATACAAGCCATATTTTCTCTTGAGTACATGCAGGATTATGTATAATGACAATTTTTGGTTTATTTAACTTATGTCAACTATGAGCATAATAAGATGGTATCATATAATTATGGGCATAATATAATTTCAACTCCTGAGCTCAGACATTAAATGAAAAACATGAAAATAATACAGTTTATTGCACTGACAATGCATGTAAAATTGTATCTTTTGATTCACCACTTAAAAATTTGTGATTAGAAAACATATTCTGTTGGCAGTGGGGTGAGAATACTTGCCATGGTTATGAGTTAATAGATGGCAAGATAAATGTATATAAAAAAGGAAGATATCTTCCATACTAATTTTTTCTACTATTTTTTCTAATAATAACCACATGTAAGCTCTATTTCCATAGAAATAAATGAATATTATTTTAAAAATGAAGCTGGGCGCTGGTGGCTTACTCCTATAATCCTGCCTACTTAAGATGCTGGCTGAGATCTGGAAGACTGAGGTTCAAAACCAGCCCAGGTAGAAATGTCTGTGATTTCCAATTAACCAGAAAAACACCAAACTGGAGGTGTGGCTCAACTAGTAGAGTACCAGTCATGAGCAAGAAGGCCAAGTATCAAGTGTGAGGAACTGAGTTCGGAACTCTAAATATGTTTGTCTGTTACTCTAAAGAAAAAAAGAAAATAATCCAACAAGAAAATAGTACTACTGTAAATATTATGAGTAATTTCATTATCATGACTACAGTATTTGAAATTCTCATTGAATACAGAAAAACTATAAAGTATTTCCTAGCTTATAGAGTTGCTGGTTTTATTTGACAATATTCTGACAACTGATGCAGTTTTTTTTAAAAACTTTTTTTAATCAGCCACGATTATCTTATTTATCTTATTTATTTATTTACCTGAAACCAAGAAAGCAAAAAAAAAGCCTGGGATGTGGGTGATACCTGTGATCATCCCAGCATTCAGGAGACTAAAGTAGGAGGAATTTGCTAAGGCAGTTGAATTCTGAGGTCAGTTACATGTTGATAACTTGTCTCAAAGCAACAAAACAAAGGCCAAAACAAGGCAGGTGAGCATTTGTGGTGCTGTGAGCCTGCATTTCCCGCTTCGTGGGAGGCTCAGGTAAGAGGAGCATAGTTCAACACCAGTCTTAGGCAAAAAAATGAAGAGTAACAAAAAGGCTGGAGCATGCTCAAGTGGTAGAGTGCTCTAATTTCTGAATTCAACCCCAGAACTGCCAAAACAGAACAACACAGCAAATATTGGCATATTATCGTTATGATTGTTATTATTAATTTCTTGGTGGGTACTGAGGCTTGAACTCAGGACCTGGGTGCTGTCCCTTAGGCATTTTTTTTTTTTTTTGCTCAAGGCAAGTGTTCTACCACTTGAGCCTGTACTCTACTTCTGGCTTTTTGCTAGTTAAGTGGAGATGAGAGTTTCAAGGACTTTCCTGCCTGGGCTAACTTTGAACCCAAATCTTCAGATCTAAGTAGCTATGATTACAGGTGTGAGTGACCAGCACCCTGACAATTAAATACTTTTTTGAGTTGGTCAGCAAGTATGTTTGGTTAAGTACTCTAGCAACTTCTAATCCTTGACAGTGATTTGGGGTGGGTAAGATGGGTGAGACCCACTGACAGATACATCTTGCATTGTTTATGTCTTTATCTATTCAGAAAGGGTTTCTAAGATTTTTACCCTTTCTAAGAAAGATGTATCTAGCCCCTCTGTATCTCGTAATCTTATTAACTTAACTTTGGAAAGGTGCTTAGATGGGAGAGGACCGTATCACTTTACTTCCTGGTTTTAACTTCTGAGTCCAGTCCTTTGCGTATTGTTGAAAAGAATACTGTACTATGTGATTTTTTTGTTTCTTTTGTATATTCTTCCCCCTATAGTATATCCCCTGTTGTCACTGTACTTGATTTTGGTACCGTGGTATTGCATATACATTTATTTGAATTAGGGGAGAGAAGGGGAACAACAGAATGGTGAGAGAAAGGACAAGGGGGAACCAATGCAAAAGCGACATACACAAGACAATATGTTGGAAATGACCTGTACAACTTGAAAGGGGGGGTTTGAAGGGGAGGGAATTATGTAACTGTAACCCCTCTGTACATCACCTTGACAATAAAAAAAGAATACTATTTCCATGTCTCATCTATGTGAGGATGGCCATACTAAAAAATGTAAGAGACAGAAACCTAAATAAACCCTCTAGTTCTGGCTTTCAGTTGATTTTGCAGTGAGTGACACACCTAAGCAATCCATTATTGGTTTCCTACTAGCCTTGCTCTAGATGATGCCCCTGACTGAAGCCACATAACAGATTAAATTTGTTCTTCTGTGGAAAATTGCATTTTACCACCTGTCCCTGACAATTACAATTCATTCTCTTCCCTGGCTCTCGGTGAAAGATGCTTTTTGTATGCTTTTTGTAGCTTAATGATTAACTGTAGGAGTAACTAAAAAGATTGGGGTCATCAGACTTCCTAATCAGCTTACACAGCCTCCACATCCTGTGACCTACTGCTAGCAGCAGCCCCGTGGGGCAAATAAAGTGGACCTTTCAACATTTGTAACTACTCTCCAATTTGTAACTGCCCTGGTGCCCACCTGTCTAATAGCCCACCCCTTCTCCCCCATCTAATAAGCCTTCCCCGGCTCCCTTTAAAGCTTTGTGCCTGCAGCCCCAGGCAAGATGGTTTTTGTTAGTCACCTCCATCTTCTGCTTGCTAAGCTTTCTAAATAGAACTGGTTCTTTGCTCCAATAATTTGTCCTCAAGATGAGCCTTTTCAAATCGTGAGCAATAATCTTAACGTTATACTTCCAGAAAGATAATAAAAATATATTCCCTTGTATCCTGCTGGTGTTGATCAGAAACTTAGGGAAGTTAAATCTTGTATCTGGCAAGAGAAGAATTTAGGCAAGATATGAACCTAGTGAAGGTGATAGGAAAGTTTATTAGAAATGAACTATGACAGCAAAAGAGAATACATGTAAAGACAGTATTTAGGCTGTCTTGTTCTGTCTTGCTGGCTACAGGGCTTGACTTTGGGTTACATAGGAAGAACTGGCGTCTTCAAAGATGCTTTCTGCTTGGTAGTTCTCCTAACACTTTTAAAAAATGGATTGGTCCATTATGGGGTCAGGATTACTTGGAGCTTTTCATCAAGTGGGTTTCTCGTGGCATGACATATATTGAAGAAATAAGTGGGCTAACGTTGTGCCCCTATTGTTCTGTGCTTCTGACCCATATCCTGATGGCATTGATTTTGCAAGAGTGTGCAAAACAGGAAAAGATTGTGCAAAACAAGAGAAGAGGCATTTGTTTACATTTAGCCCACCAAGTCCACACCCCACTTATCTTAGCCCCTGGTCTGTTTCTCAATATTGTCATGCATCTGGGCCTTCCACCCAGTTCTCAATGCCTGGATTATTTAATATTAATCAAAGTGTCCTTTTATATTTTTCTGTTTATTTATTTTTATTATAAAGGTCATGTACAGAGGGGTTACAGTTACCTAAGTCAGGTCATGAGTATATTTCTTTTTGGACAATGTCACCCCTTCCCTCTCTCTCTCTCTCTCTATCTCCTAGTTTTCTCCTCCCATCCCCACCCACAAGTTGAATAGTTCATTTGCAACATAGTGTCTAGTGAGTACACTGCTGCATTTGTTCATCTACTGTCCCTCCATTTCTATGTTCAAAGTGTCCTTAACAAGGCATTGGCTGCCTAAGATGGAGTCTTCTTTCCCTTTCGGGTCCCTACTTCCTCTCTCGCTGAGACGATGCAAAATGGCATAATCACTTTAGGAAGAATTCTGATAATTCCCACAAAGTGTATAAATGTAGTTCCCAGCAGTTCCCATTCTAGGCATATTATAACCCCCAACTGAAAATATGTTTGTACCCAAACTTGCATGCAAATGTTCCTAGCACCTTTATTCATAAAGATGAGAACAACCAAATATCTGCTAGTTGACCTGCAGACAAATGAAATGTGGTTATATCTACATAATTAAGTATTATTCCACCATGGAAAAGGATGAAATACTAATACATTTCACAACGTGGTTGAGCCTTAACAATGTCATCACTGAAGAAAGTCAGATGCAAAAGTGTCCATATTCTATGATTTTATTTCTATATCCATATAGAATATCCCAAATAGGCAAATTCATGTAGATGGAAAGTGGATTTGTGGTTGCCAGTGAGTATGAAGAGGGGCAGTAGGAAGTGAGTATTAATGGGAGCAGGGTTTCTTTTCTTTCTTTTTTTCTTCTTTGTTGGTCATTGGGCTTGAACTTGGGGTCTGGGCACTATCCCTGGGCTCCTTTTGCTAGCCCTCTACCACTTTGAGCCACAGTGCCACTTCTGGGACCAGGATTTCTTTTCTTTCGTGTGTGTGTGTGTGTGTGTGTGTGTGTGTGTGTGTATGTGTTCACAGGGTTTGAACTCAGAGCTTTGATTGTGTTAGGCAAGTGTCCTACTACTTGAGTCACGCTTTCCGCACTGAAGTTTCTTTTGGTGGTGATGTGATAGTTACACAACTTGGTGACTTCTATTGAAATCCACTGAAATTGTATACTGCCATGAGACCCTGAGTTCAAACCCCAGTACTACACAAAACAAAAATGACTTACAGACTATTTAATTTCATTGAGGTTTTCTTAAAGGTTTTGAATTGGTATAATGGTATATGTACCACATGATGTTTTGATAAATGCAAACATTGTAGGATACTAAACAAGCTAACAGACTTGTGTATTACTTTACCTACACATTTACCCCCTCACTTCTTTTTTTTTTTTTAATGATACCAGGGTTTGAACTCAAAGTTTCATACTTGCTTGGCTCACACCCTACCACTTGAGCCATGCCTCCAGCCCATCATTTTGCTGTTTTTTTTTGGAGCTGGGGTCTAGCAGATTTTTATGCTAAGACTGGCCTTGAAATATGTCCTTGAAATCTCAGCCTCTTGAGTAATAGCTAGAATTATAGGCACACATTTCTCTTTTTTTCTTTGTGGTTAACAATATTCTATTTTGCAATATATTACACATCACAAATAGATCTTTTACTAAGATTTTCAGTAATGTTTTTATTTATATGTAATTATATAATATATAATTTTAGGGTTCTATTTTTATTATTTAAGTGAAAGAATGTAATCAAACATTTAAAACACTGAAAGGTCTCAAGTATTTTTATATACAATGATGTTATGGACATTTCATTAAAAATCTGTGATAGAGCCAGGTGTCTGTGGCGCATGCCTCTAATCATAGCTACTCAAGAGGCTGAGATCTGAGGATCATGGCAAAGCCTGCCCAAGCAGGAAAGCCCATGAGAGTCTCATCTTAAAGTAAGTATCAAAAAGCTGGAAATGGAGCTGTAGTCCAAGTGGTAGAGCACCAGTGCCTTGAGCACAAAAGCTCAGAAACAGTGCCCAGGCCCTGAGTTCAAGCCCTAGGAGCAGCACACACACAAAATCTATGACAGAAGAATCATTTAAATTTTTGCCTGCCATTAAAAAATTGGACACTGCTCTAAAAGTAGTCTGTGAATAACTACTTGGTTGGGTTTACCCATTTTTTTGTGATTGTTACACCAATAACAATCTTTCTCATGCAGAATTTCCCAACTCTTGTCTACTGGCCTCCATTGACTCCCTGGCACTGAGGGATCTGACCTGGCTTGAAGCAATAATCCAATAAATATTCATGAGGAAGTAAATAAATGATGGAATTTCAAAGCCTCTCCACAGCAATATGGCACTTCCTAGTCAATTGTGATACTAATTGAGAAGTGAGCCAGACAATCTAAATTAATGGACACTAATAAGAAATTAATCTCAAGCTGGCCCTGATGGCTCATGCCTGTAATCCTAGCTACTCAGGTGGCTGAGATCTGAGGATCATAGTTTGATGCCAGCCCAAGCAGGTAAGTCTGTGAGACTCTTACCTCCAGTTAATTACCAGAAAACCAGCAGTGGCACTGTGGCTCAAAGTGGGAGAACATTAGCCTTGAGGAAAAGAGCTCAGGGATAGCGTCCAGGCCCTGAGTTCAAGCCCCAGGATTAACCCAAATCAATCAGTCCATCAATCTCACCTCTTAAAATGGAAACAAAAACAACACAGTGGTTGTCAGGGGCTAGAGAAGGAAAATAAGTTACTAGTTGATGGGTAGAAGTTTTAGTTAAGCTTAAGACCTCTAGAGATCTGCCTGGCAACATGGTATCTGAAGTTGGCAGTAATGTTGTCTGGGTTATAGCTCATGTTAAGCCTTCTTACCTCAAGCAAAACAGCAGGAAGAGGGAGGAGGTGCCAACAAAGGAGAGAGAGAACATGAAGAGAAAGAAAAAGTACATCAATATTCTGAAATTGATCCTTTGTCTGTTTTGAAATTTTGCCTTTTTAATTTGTTGGGCCTTTCTAGACAGCTTCCAGATTTCTTTTTTCTTTTTGGGTCTGGTCGTGGGGCCTGAACTCTGTGCCTGAGCGCTGTCCCTCAGCTCTTCAGCTCAAGGCTAGCGCTCTACCACTTGAGCCACAGCACCACTTCCACCTTTTTTCTTTTTGCTTATGTGGTGCTGAGGAATCGAACCCAGGGCCTCAGGCATGCAAGGCAAGCGCTTTACCACTGAGCCACCTTCCCAGCCCCTCTTCCAATATTTCTTAAAGATGCTGTTTGGGGTTTATATCTGACTTCTTTCAGTGTCAGTGGGGTTAGATTAGAATTAAATCAAATAGTTATAAATTTTCTAGTCTCCTACTCAGTCTACTCCTCCTTTTCTTTTTAGGTAGTGCTGGGAATTGAACCCCCTGGCCTTGCACATGCTACATAAACAGTCCATCACTGAACAGTACCTCCAGATTCTTTTTTTGGTGTGTGTGAATGTCCTGAGGCTTGAAATCAAGGCCTGTCCCTGAGCATTTTTTGTTCTTCCCTACAAGGCTAGTGTTCTTGAGCCAACTCTCACTTCACTTCTGGCTTTTTTGGTAGATAAAGAGTCTCACAGACTTTCCTTCCATAGCTGGCTTTGAACCGTGATCCTCAGATCTCAGCCTCCTGAGTAGCTAGGATTATAGGCGTGAGTTACTAGAGCCTAACAGAATTGTTTTTTTTAAGACAGGACCTCTCTCTATGGCTTAGTCAGGTCTTGAATTCTCTATGTAGTCTAGCCTCAAACTCTCAATCCTTCAGTCTCTCAGTTACTAGCATTGTAGGCACACACCACCAAGCATTTTATTTCTTTTGTTAACTTTTCTTTGAAAGTTTGTATGTACTGTAGTCTGAGTCCAGGTTTCAATGTGAGACAAGCACTCAAATCTAAGTTCTGATGACTGTGTGACCTCAAGTTCTGTCATGCATATTTTTCTTGTCTGTAAAGTAAAAATAATACTAACATTTATATCAAGAGCTGTTGAGACCAAATGAGTATGGCACGTCACATATTTAAAATAGCTTCTGTGAACATTGGTTTCTATTAGCATAAGCCTGTTGATGTCCAATATTAATTTATCATGTTTTACCTGTCAGGATGTTCATAGAACTCTTTCTCATTGGGTTTTATATTGTAATTGTGGCCTTAAAATATCAGCACCATCTTTTGTATTCATCCTAATCTAAATGCTTTGACTCACTGAAGAATTTAATCCTTATTGGCCAGTTGTGATTGTTTTGGGAAGGGCAGTGAAGGGAATTAATATTCAGGCCACTTGAGACCTGCTAATTAGAGACTATGCTCTTTTTTTTAATAGGAAGAAGAAGAAGTGAGGGGTGTGGTGGGGTGGAGTGGAAAAGCTGGTGACTCCAAGTGCTTGCCTCAGCAGCTTAGAGGACTCTCTTGTTGACATGGAGCTGACTTGTTCTTTGTGGTCCCAGAAAGCAGAGCTGGGCCACTGAATGTTCATTTTGCTTTTGATAAGGAAGGACTATCTAATAGCCAGAGCTTTCCTAACCTGCCATCATCTTCCCTCTCCTGCTCCATGATAATAATATGCTGATTCCCTGTAATCCCCCCTCCAATACATTAGCCACATTGCAGCCCAATTAACTCTTCGAAGGCATAGTTACTTCCCTGCTTATGTGCCTCCAATGACTTCCAATTGTCCTTAGAATAAAGACTGAAATCTATATTATGGCCTATAAGACTTTTCTTTAAAAAAAATTTATTGAAACTGGATCCTGACAATTACAACTAACTTAAATAGTAAACTACTTTTCTCTATCAGGGAGGACCACTGACACCCAATCACAAAATTTCTGCCTTGTCACTGGCTCTGGTCTTAGCATCTGCGTTACTGCATCAAGAAAGTCAACCACAGTCCTCTAGTCCAGCTCCTCTTCCATGACCGTGTGCCCTATAGAACTTTCTGTAATGATACAAATGTTTTATATTCATACAATCTGATTAGCATACCCACTAGCCACATGCGGCTCTTGAATGTTTAAAACATTTCCAGTGCAACAGCTAAATTTTTAATGGCATTTGCCTGTGTCTGTGTGCTTGAACTTAGGACCTAGGTGCTGTCCCTGAGCTTCTTTTTTTGCTCAAGGCTAGTGCTGTACCACTTTGAGCCACAACTCTACTTCTGGTTCTTTGGTGATTAATTGGCAATAAGAGTCTCACGGGGATTTTTCTGCTCAGACTCCTGAGTAGCTAGTATTATAGGTGTGAGCCACCAGCATGTGGCACAAAATATATTTTTAAAATTAGAAGTGAAAGCTGCTGCCCCCTTGACTTCCCTAGATACCTGCCTGTTTTCATCTTTAAATTTATGATAGGAGATTCAGTAGCTTACTAAATGACTACCTTGGTTATGACTCATATTTTGGGAATAGTAAAATATTGTAACTTATTCTTTTTCTTTTTTTGGGGGGTAGGGGGTCCGGTGGTGGGGCTTGAACTCTGGGCATGGGCACTGTCCCTCAGCTCTTCAGTTCAAGGCTAGTGGTCTACCACTTGAGCCACAGTGCCACTTCCAGCTTTTTTCTTTTTGCTTATGTGGTGCTGAGGAATCGAACCCAGGGCCTCAGGCATGCAAGGCAAACGATCTACCACTGGGCCACCTTCCCAGCCCTCTTTTTCTTTTTACACTATAGAGGTTTGAGGTTCCCCTCACTCCCTGGCTTGCCAGGCAGGTGCTCTACCACTTGAACTTTGTTGCCAGTCCCTTGATAATTCCTTAGGAGTTGGTTTTCTTTTCATAATGTGTCTGTTGTTGGAAGGGGAGTTACTAAATCAGTGACTGCTACTACTGTATAACATTCACCAACTTTTTGCAACATTCTTATGTAATTTAGGCAGTATGTTTGAGTTATATATCATTTTATAATTGTGTGTTACAGAAATAACATGGTTATTTTCCTTGAAAAACAACTTTCTTGATTTATGCAACAAAAATGTCTTTTATATTTACTGTCACCCTGTATGTTTCAGGTGAGACTTTTTCTTATTTATTTATTTGGTTGTAGGGCTTGAACTCACGGCATGGACACTGTCCCTGAGCCTCTTTGTGCTCAAGGCTAGCAATCTACCACTTGAGCCATAGTGCCACTTTCAGTTTTTGAGTGGTTAATTGGAGATAAGAGTTTCATGGGGACTTTTCTGCCCAGGCTGGATTTGAACTGCAAGTCTCAGATCTCAGCCTCCTGAGTAGCTAGGGTTACAGGTATGAGACACCATCACCAGGCCTCAGGTAAGACTTTTTACCAGGTCTTACCAAGTCTTATCTCTCTCACCTTATCTCATATGACACTTCTACTGGCAAAGGTGAAGTAATGACTCTCCAGAATTCATGTCCTTAAACTCTCTACAGGGCCTTAGAACATATGTTTATCCCTGCTTATGCCATCTGCTTCCACTGTACCTAGTAAGTGCCTTCTCTCTCTCTCTCTCTCTCGCTCCCTCCCTCTCTCTCTCTGATGTTAACTCAACCATTGGGTTTTTGAGAAGGTTTTCCTTGACCTTCCTGTCTCTATTGATTAGATGTTCTCCAAACAGCACATGCTGTAATTTCCACTGCTGTAATTTAATGGCATTTGTATGAATTGTTTTGCATAATGCCTGAAAGGTTCATGAGCATGTTTCTCTCTCTCTCTCTTTTTTTGCTAGTCTTGGGGCTTGAACGCAGGGCCTGGACACTGTCTCTGAGCTTCTTTTGCTCAAGGCTAGCACTTTACCTCTTGAGCCACAGTGCCAATTCTGCCTTTTTCTGTTTATGTGCAACTAGAGCTTCATGGCTTCACGGATGCTAGGCAAGCATTCTACTCCTAAGCTACCTTCCCAGCCCCGTGTCTTTTTCTTCTCAGTTTCACCTGAGTCATGCTTCTGGAAGGAATGCATGAACAACTGACCAGCTTTTGTTGCACGGGAATCACCATCATTGTTTAGGCTGAGGCTACGCAATCTCCAGATCTGAATCTAGAATCCCAAGACCTTGAGAATAAAGATTTACTTGGCTGAGAAGATGGCAGTGAAACTGATTCTGCCCTTGAACGGGCACCGTTTGATGTAGTTGAAAAATACCCGAGCGCCATCTAGTGTGGGAGGAAATGTTCCTTTTCACATTCATCCCGTGCACTCATTCTCCATGACCCACTCTACACCACTCACTGGTGTCAGTGTGTCCTGAACAGTTGTGGACCATGGCAGCTCTGGTCCCCAGGGAACTTGCAAGTTTTGGGTGAACACAGATGAACACAAGTTCACAGGGTAGCAAGTGTACTGAGGTGTCTTTTCAAGAACAGCATGGCTTAGTGTGGCTATTGGAGAGGATTTTAGTTTCAGAGCAAAGAGCCAGTGGAAAAGAACTGACGGGAGAACTAGAATGGAGAGCAGATTATGATCCTGCTTATGAAGCGTCACGATCTGTTCTCCTGGGGATGGTCTCCATTTGAATTGGAAAAGGCTGCGGGGCAAGGTTTGAGGGACTGGTCTCAGGAGAAACCTATGGGAGGTGGACACTGTGGTAAAAAGTGCTGTCTTGTTTTCTGAATCATTTTGAGCTTTTCAACCTTTCCAAGAGACATACTTTCCCACTGAATGCGCCTTAGGTAAATATTAGACAAGGCAAGTTTTCTCAACTTTGTCATTTTCTAGCACAAAAGTAAAGCTATCACTATTTGAAATCAGAGATTCTCTTACCTAATTAATTCTTTTAGTTTACAAGTGCTGGAGATTCAACCCAGGGCCTCACATGTGGTAGGCAAATGCTGTACCACTGGGCTTCACCTTCATCCCTGATATCAGAGTTTCTTGATTCTGTTTCTCTGTCTTGTAGGAGACTAGTAACACCCAGGCCTCAAATATTTGGGAGGCATTTAGTCTTCAAAGGAAATAATAATTGCTCATTATATCCCATTGTGGATAGTTCAATTGTCTACTTGTACACAATGCTCCTTTTCCAGTAACTCATCTCATTCCACCCTGTTTTGCTATTTTGGGTCTCAACCCTTCTTAGCTCAATTTTTTCTTTAGAGATAGGGCCATAGGGCTCAGTCTCTCACTGTCACCCTGCTTCTAAGGATGGAGGCAATGGAGTACCTGTGATGAGAGAAGGGTCAGACTCTGGAGCTGTGGTTTAGGAGTTTGTTACTGACACTAATTTGGGCCAACAGTCTGGATATCAAACATGAAGCCTTGCCTCAGAAAAGGTAAAAGTAACCTTTCTGGAGAGAAAACTGGCCACTGTGATAGCTATGGAAAAACTAGTGGTGTGTGTGTATGTGTGTATGTGTGTGTGTGAGAGAGCGAGAGAGAGAGAGATAGAGAGAGAGAGAGAGGAGAAAGAGAGGAGAAAGAGAGAGAGGGGGGAGAGGAGAGAAAGAGAGAAATGTTGAGTCTAAGATTGGAAAGAGAGGCCAAGTAGAGTTTAAGATTCTTCCAGGCTAAGAAAGAGGACTCTAGAGTCCTATAGATTGGTAATTGAGATGAAGCTGGGGCTGGAAGTAGGCCCATGGTCTATATCCACAGACCAAAATCTTCCTGATCACATTGTAGGGTGATCATTTCTGCCACCGCCTCTAGAGGATGAGTCAGAACTCAGACAGCACATGCTCTATGAACCAAATAAAGCTTTTCATCTACATTGTGTCCACAGCTTATTGAAGTACATTGTGGGGCACTACCATTAGCACCTTCTCCATAGGCCACTTACCCAGTGGTAAGTCTTAAAATCATCTAATTAGTGTTGATTACATTTATTAAAGACACTTACATTGGTTTAGCTTTTGGAATACTTGTACTTGAAGCTTTAGGAATAGATGTGATCACTCAGAAAAAGTACATGTAAAGAAGTTTACAATTGGTCAACTTAGAGGAAAATTAAGATTAAAGACATAGGACAAAATATTTAAAGAAGAGGAAAGGTAGCTAGATGTTAGTGGCCCATGCCTGTAATCCTAGCTACTCTGGAGGATAAGACCTGATGATTATGGTTCAAATCCATCCTGGGTAGGAAAGTCTGTGAAACTCTTATCTCCAATGAAGTACCCAAAAGCCCAAAGAGGAACTGTGGCTCAAGTGGGAGAATACTAGCCTTGAGCACAAAAGCTCAGGCAGGAACAGTGCCTCAGGCCCTGAGGTCAAGCCCCAGGACAGACAGGAAGGAAGGAAGATGGATGGAAGGAAGGAAGGAGAGAGGGAAAAAGGAAGGAAGGAGGGAGAGAAAAGGAAGGAAGGAGGGAGAGAGGGAAGGAAAAAAAAGGAAAGAAGAGGCAAGATGGCAGGCTCATGTGATGATAATCCATGTGTTGAGAAACAGATTTAAAGTTAAATTCTCTTTCTACCACCTGATAAACATTTTGATGCACCACCACAGCAGCAACAGCACTAAAATGGAAAACAACTACCTTTAAGCATTTACTTGTGATTCAGAACAGAGCTTTATCTTGTGTTTGTCATAAATCTGCGCATTCATCTCTTCCAGATGAGTGTAATTGCAAAGTAGAGCTTCTTTGACATCTGATGACAGAGTGACAGTATTCTCTCATCCTCCGCAGGCATGCCAGAGAGACACATAAAACGTTTCCCTCCACCAGATCTCATGCAAAATAATGAAGAAACACATGATCAAATGCTGGAAAGCAGAGTAAAAAAAGTGACCACCTCAAGCAAGGCCCCTTGCTAGAACAATTTAGCAAAGCATTCTTTGTTTTAGTAAGCACCATTGCTAGCCCCCCAGAGAGGATCCTAGGTATTGTAAGAAACCGAATCCTCCAAGATGGATATTATCCAGGTAGACATTTTTGCTTCCCTTCCCTGTAGCTCATTAACTCTGCAAATCTAGAAGGATTGCTTCCATCAAAGGATGTAGTCAGAATCTCATAGATCCTGGTGCTGGTGGCTCAGGTCTGTCATTTCAGCTACTTAGGAGACTGAGATTCAGAGAATCACAGTTCTAAGCCAGTCTGTGCAGAAATGTCCACAAGACTCCATTTCTTGTCCATACCCCTCACCCTCATCCAGAGTTTCCTCTGGCAAGCTATCCTCTTGGATAGGACCCTGTTGATCGATTTTGGCTGACAGGCGTGAACCACCAGTCTGGGCTTCTTTGGCGACTTCTGAGGCCAGAATTATCTCACAGAAGAAAGCTCTGTAACAGATCATGAAGAAACTAAAATGCAACAGGAACGTAAAGTTCTTTTTGAGTGCTTTTGGGCTTCTTTGTCATGTTAACACCCTGTCCTCTGCTGATTCTGCAGCAGCTGCCTCCTGCGAGTCCTCTGAAAACACAGGGGGAGCAAAGACGTTGATAATGAGGACACAAGGTCCCTGAGCTCAAAGGTACAAAAGGAGACAGAAGACAAAACTTTCTTGGTAGCTGCAAAACTGCCAAGGCAGCTTTGATGTCAAATCCATAGGCTTTACTCTGCTTTGGGGTCATAAATAACATGATCACATATGCAGGGAAGGTCTTAGTTTATCCCTAGGTGGAAGTGTGGAGACTATGTGGGCTCCTGAAATTTCTTAAAGTGGTAAAACACTTTTTCTTTTTCATTTTCGACTATGTGAAGCTTTGCTCACTATGAATGGAAAATTTTGTTGTTGCGGTTGTTTGTTTTTGGAATTCTTTTGTGATCAGCTGCTCTGTTGGTGTCCACATTGGAGTAGCTCTAGCGGAATCTTGAGACAGTGACACCTGCCTTCCAGGCCAGCCTCCACCCCTTACTCTGTAAGGAGCTTCCAGCGATGATCATTATTCTCTCCCTTCAGATAGATATCTTGGTGTTGAAGTAGTTTGCTAGTTGAAATATATACAGATATGACCAGAGAAGTTGAAGTGGTTTGGGGTACACATTTGGATACACTCCCTCAAATGTAGAACATAGCTCATGAGTTCTCCAAAATGGCAGCAGGAATCTCAGCTGAGATCAACAGGATCCTGCGCTAGAGGACAGATCGCCACTGGAGGTTCTGCGCTATCCCACAGGAAGATGCTGATTTGGCGTGAGACTTATAGATAGGAAGAAATGGAAAAGTGATGGTTAGGAGAGACTTAGTGGAAACCATATGAGAAAGGGTCAGCTTTAAATCCTCACTGACTCCAGGGAGCACAAAGCTATTCTGGGATAAATTCAACCAAATAGTTTATTCTCTTGCCTGGCACCCAACCCCAGAAAGGTCCTCCCATTAATCAGAGAGAGAAACAATAGGAACGAGAAAAAGATACTTACTCAAAGCCTGCCAGTGGTCTTAGACAAAGGAGAAGGGAGATTTTTGCAACAAACATGGAAATATTTTAGTGGGCCTTCTAATTTTAAAATCAAGGCTATATATGTGACTTAAAGTAACCCCCTGCCATATAAAGAGGTGTTTTATTCAATGAGCACTATTAATGAGGACATGATGTACAGACAAGAGGAGGAGAGCTTTCTTTCTCCATCCCTTCCTCCTTGATGTTGATCTTATCTTCCTTGGGCTGCAGCCATACCTGTCATGATGTACTTTGAGGTCTTGGACCAACAGGCTCAGTGTGATCAGCCAGGAACAGCCCATATACCTCATCTTTCTTCTAGCTTGTAGACGTTTCCTGAGAGTTCGCTTTACCTTGGGGGAATGTGTACTTCAAGTGGAAGGCACATGTTTACTAATATTCATACTCCCATCATGCAAGGCCATGCAGAATCTCCTCAGCATTTGATTGGACTTGACATCATCTATGTAATTCAAATGGTATATAATTTAGCTTCTCCAAGTCTGTCATTTCATATCATGAATTCTGTTATCTATAGGAACTCCTTTTCCAATCAAATATTCAGAAAGAACAATTTCTTCATTTGTACTTTAGCAGGATAATTAGTGTGTAGTGAGTGAGCAGTTCCATTGTCTGGGGAAAAGGGAAGATAACCTGACTATGTGTTTTGAGAAGAAAAGTGGAATGGATCTCAGGGAGGGAAGCGAGACTTTTTTTAAATTGTGAAAATACTGTCCAGAGGGGTTACATTTACATGGGCAAGATAATGAAGGGAGAGGTTTTTTTTACTTGGGAAGTGAGGGACACTTGAACCAGATTGGACTCTGTGCTTTTGGGGGCATGCTAGCACATTCTAGGGTGGAAGACAAGGAGGGAGACCATACTCTCTCTCTCTCTCTCTGTATATATATATATATATATATATATATATATATATATATATATATACACACATGTATGTATATATATACTATATATAGTATGTATACTATATACTCTATACTATATATACATAGTAGTGAAATTTTCTCAATCTTTGCCAAATTATAGGAATAATGTAGTTATCTTACAAATAAAATATTAAGAGGAAGTAGACTCTTTAGCTTTGGAAAGGTTGTTTGTTTGTTTGCAAGAAGCAATGAAAGAAACCACACAATTAATTCTCTACCTCTTCTGCCAAAAAATAAAGGGTCCTGCTGGTCATAGCAAACTTTCTCTGTAACCTTTGGTAGCAGCTCAGAAGTCAGCAGTAGCCTGAGAATAGTCTTCTCCCAAAGTTTCTTATACCCTTCATGATATTGGTGTGTGTGTGTGTGTGTGTGTGAGTGTGTGTGTGTGTGCACGCACATGTGTACCAGAGCTTGGGCTCAGGGCCTCACATTCACTTGGCTTGCTTGTCTACTGAAGCCATGTCTCCAATCTGGTTTTCCCTAGTTATTTTAGAGATAGAGTCTCAGACTTTTCTGCAAGACTGGCTTTTTCCTGAACCACAATCATAGAGGTGTCAGCCATGTGATTAGCTAGGATTGTAGGCATAGCCACCTATACCCTGCTTGATTTTTTGTTGTTGTTGTTGGTCATGGCACTTGAACTTGCAGTCTGGGTTCTGTGTCTGAGCTGTTTTGCTCAAGGCTAGCTCTCTATCACATTCAGCCACAGCACCACTTCTGGCTATCTGGTAGTTAATTGAACCCCAGTCCTCAGATCTCCTGAATAGCTAGGATTACAAACATGAGCCACTGGTGCCCAGTTTGCCTTTTTGTTGTTGTTGTTGTTGGTCATGGGGCTTGAACTCTGGGCCTGGGCGCTGTCCCTCAGCTCTTCAGCTCAAGATTAGCGCTCTACCACTTAAGCCACAGCGCCATTTCCAGTTTTCTGGTAGTTTATTGGAGAAAAGAGTCCCATGGACTGTCTGCCTAGGCTGGCTTTGAATCATGATCCTTAGATCTCAGCCTCCTGTGTGGCTAGGATTACAGGTGTTAGCCACCAGCCCCCGGCCTGGCTTGATTTTTTTTTTAAACGACAGTCATTTTTTCCAAATGTCTTGTAATATGCTTCATTTCAGTCACCTGGTTAATGTAATAACCACCAGATGTCACCATTGTACAATATGTCTTTCCTTCAGGAACTTGTCCTACTCTACTACTTCTGGAAATGTCCTACTAAAAGCTTCATTTCAGTCACTTGGTTAAGGTGGTAACCACCAGATGTCACTATTGTGTGGCATTTCTTTCCTTCTGCTCTTACCAAATGACCTATGAAATTGCTGACAAAAATATTCTTACCAAGAAGCATTCTTGTTTGGAGTTTAAAGCATTCCCTCCCACATTTCTATAACGTTAGGACAGTTTGCGTCATCCTGGTGTAGTGCTAGGCAATAGATCTTTCAGTGGCTCCACATGTGAAGGCCAGAAGATAGGCCCTTGCAGACCCCTACCCTCCAGAGTGCTCTTCTATTATGATGAAGGAGGGCCACCTCAGTACTGGAGCATCGCCATAATGTAGGAAGAGAAATGGAGTCCTTAGAGACGCTTGTGACTTGAGGAGGAACACAGAAATAAGAGCAAATATAGTGAGGAACAGGGGGCAGAGGATTTTCTTTTCCTTTGTAAATTTATAGTAAATAGACTCTTATTCTTAGAGATTAGTTCTTTCTGAGCACTCTAAAGTTGTTATAGGCTAGGCATCTGGTGGCTTCAGCTTGTAATCCATCAGGGGGCTAAGATCTGAAGATCTAAGTTCAAGGCAGAAAATTCCTTGAGACTCTTATCTCGGAGTGGAAGTGTGGTTCAGGTGGTAAAGCACCAGCCTTAAGTGAAACACTAAGCAAAAGCTTGAAGCCCTGAGTTCAATCCCCAGTACCTTCTCTCTCCCTCCCTCCCTCCTTCTCTCCCTCTCACTCTCTCCCTCCCTCCCTCCCCCCTCCCTCTCTCACACACACAATGAGGTTGCCATGTGATCTCACTGGAATGAATCCCAGACAACATGGAACTTTGCATTATTTGGGGAAATCATCCATAGCAATGCTTTCCAACTTCACTTCCCAGGCTGCTTGTCAAGCAAATGAGTGAAACACAGACTCAAGACAAGACTCTGATTAAAATATCAGTGATTCCTTTTAATACCATAATACTTCCATTATGCTAGCCAGAATTCAAGGCCTATGTCAAATTTTCCCACACCCCTTCAGACTAGATTTTGAAGACTGAAGAAATCTGCAGTGAAATCTTCATGTTGGAGAGACTAAAGAGTTACATGAGGACATATGGGACACGGAGCTTTTGCCATCAGAGAACATCTCTCAGGACAGGAGAAAGAATATCCTGCTTTTACTAATACAAACTCACTTCCCCAGGCTCCATACTGGGCATAGAAGAAGTCAGGAAAAAAACGAGTCAAATCAAAGAACAAGTGGGATTTATGGATATAGGATAGCATAGGATTACTGCAGGAGATTCTTGAAACGCAGATTCTAAGACACTGGAGGAGGATTATGGGTACAGAGACCTGGTGTTCCCCCTCATTCATTCACTCTCTGCTCTACATTCTTCCAGACACAAAGACAAGTCATGTGACTGCAGGCTGATCATTTATTGAACAGGTAGAGGCAGAATTTATTCAGTAGAGTTGCCATGGACATAGCAAAGAGAAATGCAGAGAAAACCTTGATTCTGGGCTGGGAAGATGGCTCAGTGGTAGAGCGCTTGCCTTGCATGCCTGAGTCCCTGGGTTCGATTCCTCAGCACCACATAAGCAAAATGAAAAAAGCCGGAAGTGGCACTGTGGCTCAAGTGGTAGAGTGCTAGCCTTGAGCTGAAGAGCTGAGGGACAGCGTCCAGGCCCAGAGTTCAGGCCCCACAACCGGACCCCCCCCAAAAAAGCCTTGATTCTCCATGGATTATGTCACTCTAGGTGATTAGGGAAGAAGATCTTGAAGATGCATGGATGAAATCTGTTTATTTCTTGGAATTCAGGTCACAGAGCTTTTCAGAAGATCCCTGGACATGAGAAATGGATGAAGTTGGAACCTAAGTAATGAGGTGTTCACTCAGCACTAAACAAGCAGAACATAGCAACTTACTAAGCACTCCTTGAATTGAATTGAGGACAAACAGAAATTCCACTACAGGAGGAGATGGTGAAGAAATAGAAATCCTTGGCATTGTAATTTGTGTTATTTACTGGGATAGGGGAACCCAGGGTACTGAGTAAATGACTTATTGCTATTGCTCATGTGGTCTTAAGCTTCCCCCAACTGATTCTATAAAAAATTGGAAGTAATGACTATTATTAATGACTAATGGCAAAATCCATTGTTAATTTTATTAAATGCTTACTTCATAGAAGTTGCTAAAACTTTCACATACATTATCTGAATAAAGTCTCACAGTAAGTCTGCAGTAGAGCTGGATGAAGTAACTCAGAATCTGTTCTCCATATTGGAGGACAATCGGGTGGGGCAGACCTTCCCTGATGAGATGTTGAGGGCATGCAGAGCTCCAAGGAAGACAGGGTGATCAGAGTGGGATCGGAAGAGGGCCGCCTCAGCGTGGAAGGTGGGTCGCACACACAGATGTGAATGCGCTCGAGGTTTAGATTCACTCCTACCATTCCTTTCCATTCCAGATTTTAAGTCTCAGTGATTCTTAGGACATTATCAATCACTGACCTTTTTAAATCTGTGTGATATCCACACAGCAAAACTATAAGGTAAAGAGCACATTCTTCTTCATTTTTTTTAGTGACGGAAGTCATTGCTCTGAAGCTCCTGGTAGTACTGGGTCCTGAATCCAAAGTAAAGCTCTTCACAGAAGCCTCCTTACCAAATGAGTTTTGTTGGAATCTTTGGCGACAACCCCATAATGCTTATGGAAGGCCCTGGTCCCAACCTACTCTCACTCCAGTAATCACCAACCTGGAGCCTTAGGCCTCTTGGTCATTTCAGACCTGAAGACAAGGATCTTCTGTGGCAGAAAAGGAACACATTTAGATACCACCTCCTTTATATTTCTTTGAGAGAAACTATATGTCTCTCCAAAGGAGACGGATCATCTTCCCTAGAGTTTTCCCTTTTTGTGACATAAAATTCAGGGAGAGAAAAGTGAAGTAGCCAGACTTACCAACTTTTGTCAGGTCCACTATATTTTCCTCAGCAATTCCATGTTTTTCACAAACTTCCACAAACTTTTCCTTAATTTCTGCTCTCACATCTGGTTGTCGGCCGGGAAATAGAGTGACAGTAACCAGAATGTCTTGGGTATTGGCATTGAGATGAATGAAGAAGCAGGGATCTGGGAACTCAGGCAGATTTTGACATCAGTAGGACATCTTTCTGACATTAAGAGGGATTTTATAATCTTTTCATTACTGACCCTGGGGGAAGACCAAAGGTAAACAAATGTCATCAGTAGGGGAGAGATGGCCCAGAGATAATTGGGAAGACCATTTTATATCTAGGATTCCCTTTTTTTCCCTCCCTTCCCACCCCCAGATAAGTATCATGACAAGAAATACCGTACTGTAGAGTTCAGCCAATAGGAAATTGTTCTTATTCTTGAGAAGAAATATAATGTATTCATCATATTCCACATCGGCTACACATTGTATCCATTATCTGTAAAGAAATAGCACATAGCTTAGAATTTCTCATTACATAAGAGTAATGGAAACTATTTATCTGTTCTCCGCCCAACCAAACACAAAAGCAAATGCATATTCTGAACAAAATGGGGTGAAAATATCTAATGCCCTCTACTTGCATTTTCTTAGGCTTCATAAAGAAATTTCTAACTAAAGTGATCACCAGTGAGCAGAGTATTTGTCCCCAACAGCAACGTCCCCTCCATCACCTTCTTTGAGATCTATCTATGTCCCTTAGCATTTCTGTGGGTGATATGCCTCTGTGGTCTCTGTGAGGACACGGGTTTCACATATGAGGCTCCAGCCTGTGTAGCATGCTACGACATTGGCCATCGGGAATGATCAAACAGATTTCAGCAAATGAGAAACTATCCTACCCAACCTACTTCAATTTGTTTTTCTGTCAACTAACTTTTGTTGCAGGAAGTACATTTGACCACATTACCTCTTTCTCGGATGGGGTTATGTGCCAGGCATTGGCTTTTGCTCACATCTTCCTGAAATTCAGAATTTCCCGTTACAATGGGCTCCACATAGTAGCAAAATAGAATAATTGATCAAGGTCCATAAATAGTGCAGTTTAATAAACTAGAAATCAGAATTCACAAATAATTTTTGTATACTCACACTGAGCAGTATACACACCATCCTTCTCTGTTTTATCACCAGCCAGCAAGCCCTCAGTGCATTGTCCACTTACACTGTAAAACAGATTGAGGTCATGCCTTGGAGACGTAGTTGAAGCTGCCTTCCCAGCCTCTACTCTAACCGTAACTTGAGTTTCTGATTCCACTTCAGTTTTGAACATATCTGACAATTACCAAACAGATTTGATTTACCCTACTTGTTTCTATCTCTGTCTTTCTTTCTGTCTGTCTGATTGTCTCCCCACCACCTCTCAGACCAGTCCCTAGTCTTGAACTCAGGAAGGCCTGGGCACTATCCTGAGCCTTTATATTCAAGGTTAGCTACCACTTGAACCTCAGCTTCAATCTGATAGTTTACGAATGACTAAAACAACCTTTCCCTGTCGCTATTTCTCACTGTTACTATACCACAGCCACTTGTCCCGCTGATTAGCTGAGTGTTCACCACCGCTGATTAGCTGAGTGTTCACCATTTGCTGGCCTCTCAAAATATGCTTTACAAATGTCACCAGACTTGTTCTCCCACAAACTCATATGGCAGAATCACTTTTTTACCATTTTGTCCCAGAAAATCAATGTGAAAAGGGATGCATCTCTTTGGTCAACAACTAGTGAGACATATTGTCACACTAATATGATTCACCTGTTTCCACTCCTTCCTTCTCCCATTCCAGATAAATTTATTCCTGTAACCGACTCTTAATTCCTGCAAAGTCCTAGACCCAGCAAGTCCTGGGTCAATGTCAGATGAAGGACTCTGGTTTGGATACAGGCTCATCATTTACAGATACACCACTGTCTGTGTCCATGTGTTTGGATGTACGTGTGTGTGCCTCTACTTATTTCTATGTGTGTTTTTGTATGTAGAGGCCAAAGACAAAAGCCAGCTTTCTGTTTTCCCTTTCTCAAACCAAAAGAGGCCACACTTACATGGTATGGAATTTAAACAACAAGGAAGAATTCTTCAAGAGATCAATATATTCCACAAAAACTCTCATGCTATCATTGCTTTCTATCTTTTCCTTTTGGTCACAGGCAAAGAGAATGGTAAACCACTTCCCTGTAATCTGCAATTAAATAAATAAGATGTTGGAGAAATGAGAAGTGATAGTACATGGACACTTTTCTCCTTGACTCTGGCCTATGGACCAGTACTTAAAAATGTGATTGCAGTTGGAATTAGGTCTCGGGTCCATTGGCACAGCACCTGTACCCCTTTCTGCTGTCCCTTTAGCAAGAGCGGCTGCCAGGCATTGGCACATTTCTATATGGTACAACTGCTTTTAGTTCAGGGTCTAAGACCACTTCTTTTGTCGAATGTTAAAGAATTTCTGAGCCCTCAAAGGATTTACCTGGCTTTAGATTTCCCCAAGGCTTCCCCTTCCCCTGGCAAAGTCAGAAGTTGAGGTACTCCATGACTCTACCTTTGATGGATCAAAGTTCTCCACAACATCCATTTCTCCTTCATTGTAGGCACAGACCAGTGCCAGACCCAGACACAGGAGCAGCAGCTTAATCTTTGTAGTGAATTAGACTGTCTCTTTGACAAGTGCCAGAGTCTTTTCCTGACAGTGGCTCAACTTCAAATCTTCTTGGTCTTTATACATTTCTCGAGTCCAGTTTTGAACTACAAGTTTCCACTTTCCCTCCTCCCCTTCCATGAGATAATCATTCATTCACTGGCATGAAGCCAGGACTCTTGGTGCCCTTTGAAACTTGGTACTTTGTCTCTTTATTCAGTGACCTTACAGCTATCAAGACATATTCTCAGGTTGGAAAATGTGGGTCAAGTAGTGGAGTGCCCCTAATAAACTCAAACCCCTAAGTTCAAACCCCATTAACTCCGAAAACAAATATCAAAGAACAAACTAAAAAGACTCAAGAAAACATATTCTCAAGAAAAATAGCAGCCGGGGGCAGGTGGCTCATGCCCGTAATCCTAGTTACTCAGGAGGCTGAGATCTGAGGATCACTGTTTAAAACCAGCCCCAGGAGGCTGAGATCTGAGGATCACTGTTTAAAACCAGCCCCAGCTAGAAAGTCCATGAGATTCTTATCTCCAGATAATTCTTATCTCCAGAAAATTAGAAGTGGCTCAAGTGGTAGAGTGCTAGCCTTGAGCTGAAGAGCTGAGGGACAGCACCCAGGCCCAGAATTCAAGCCCCATGACTGAATAAAAAATAAATAAGAAAAATACTGAATACCCTAAAGAGTTGCCACTTGGAACCAGATTTAACATTGGATCTGATTTAGGACTAGAATCCAGGGTGAGAGGTGTGGGGATTAACTGGGAAATGGAATGTGTGTAGAATCTGTTTTATGAATAACATTGGGACTAACAATAAGTAAGTGAATGACTCAATTTTTAGAAATCTCAGTATCAAATAATCTATTTCTGTCAAAGAAGCTGCTTAGCACCTATCACAAAGCATGAAATAAGACTAGAAAATAATGTCTTGGAAATAGGTATCTTCTATTCCATGCTTTGTGTGTGTGTGTGTGTGTGTGTGTGTGTGTGTGTGTGTGTGTGTGTGTGTGTGTGCATACCTGTGTGTATGCATGTGTCCATGATTGTGTTCCAGTTCTGTGTCTAGGCGCTGTGCCTAAGCTTTTTTGCTTAAGGTTGGCACTCTACCACTTGAGCTGCCACTCTATTACTGGCTTTTTGGTGTTTAATTGGAGATAAGAGTCTCACAAGCTTTCCTGCCCCAGGGTGACTTTTAACCATGATTCTCAGATCTCAGCCTCCTAAACTGCTAAGATTACAGGTCTGAGCCACAGATGGATGCCCAACTCAGTATATTTTAACTTTTGTCCTCTGATCCTTTTGTCCTTATCCTCTGATCCTAACTACTGTAGTCTTTTTTCTCCCTACAAGAAAAGAACAAGTATTCAGCCTCCATGTGTAAGTCTATACTATGGGCCCATAAGAAAAGAGAACAAATGCCTTCAATAAAGTTGGAGAAATGGTTGTTCTCTTCAGATACTTAGCTCTTCCACTCTGCTGACTGGTACCAGATTGTAGAACAGTAACTAAAGCAACAGCAGAGGAAGTGCCTAAGAGCACAGCTGTGGCTTTCATTTGCAGTTCTATTGTTTTACAGTCAAGGAGGCATATGTGAGCCTCTCTGAGCCTTCATTTCTCCTTCCTAACATCCTTCCACCTGCTAGTAGATTGCTGCAGGAATTCAGTGAGAGGACAAGCACCAGACCCTCGGGGTGAGGTCTGGCATACATTGAACTGATGAGCTCAGTGACGGCTTCCAAACAAGATGAGACTTAGGTAAAGCCCTGAGTGGTGACCAGGTGAGCAAAGCCGGGGTAGAGGAATACTGTGAATTAGGATTCTGTGCTGGATTATTGAAAGCTATGGGTTTATCCCTCCTGTCTTGTGCTAATGGACTCCCCAAACCAGAAAGAAGAGGCTGGGTGGAGGTGGCACAGGGCAGTGAAAATAGTAACTGTGACTTTTTATCTGTGAAACTTTGTTTTGGCTTCTGTGCATGATTACATTTATTTTAGATAAGAAATATATGAAGCTATTTACTGAATAGTGTTCTATGTCAAGGACTGATGGGTATAATCAAACAGATTGCAACTAACAAGAAGCTATTCTACCCTTTTTTTTTTTGCCAGCCAACTTTTGTTGAAGGAGTTACATATGACAAAGTTGCGGGGCTGGGAAGGTGGCTCAGTGGTAGAGCTGTGGCTCAAGTGGTAGAGCACTAGCCTTGAGCTGAAGAGCTGAGGGACAGCGCCCAGGCCCAGAGTTCAGGCCCCATGACCAGACCCAAAAACAAAAAACAAACAAACAAACAAAACAAACAAACAAAAGACAAAGTTGCTTCTTCATCTGCTACTATAGATACTATTCCAAGTAGACCCCAATTGCTTTTGCCTGTAGTCCTAGCCACTTACAAGTCTAAGTTCTTAGAAACTTCCCAGTGAGAAGTCAGCCTGCCAGGCAAACCAGAGAGACTCTAATCTCCAATTAATCAGCAAAAGGCTAGAAGTAGAGATGTGCCTTAAGTGGCACACACACACACACACACACACACACACACACACACACACACAATTTACCTAGTCACTGTTTTAGCCAAATGATAGTCTGACTCAACTGTTTCTACATTTTTCCTCCAAAATATCTCATGTTCAAGCCCCACAATTGACAAAGGAAAATTCATGATATGTTGATGGTATTGAGGAGTAAATGTACCCAGTCTTATAGGTAGTTGGTTATCTTTGTTTTAAGCAAATAGGCAAAACTGTGTTTAGCTTCTTTTTTTTGCCAGTCATGGGCCTTGAACTCAGGGCCTGGGCTCTGTTCCAGAGCCTCTCTATGCTCAAGGCTAGCACTGTACAGCTTGAGCCACAGCAGCACCACTTCCAGCTTTTTCTGTTAATATGGTACTGAGGAATCGAACTCAGAGCTTCATACATGCTAGGCAAGCATTCTACTACTAAGCCACATTCCAAGCCCAGTTAGCTTCTTTTTTTTTTTTTTAAATATCATCTTGAAATTTAAAAGTCATTCTACTTTTGTGTGATCATTCACATTTTGTGGGACTTCAACCATCCTAAGTGGCTGGGTTGTTTTGGCTTTTTTTGATCCTGAGACAGAAATACTGAGTTTGGCAAATGGTGACAAGGCTGTGTACTACTTTATTCCCACCAACTGATTTTCTCCAACAATTCTGGCAGCCTGTAATCCATCGTATTTTCAAACTGAATCCGGCTCTTCTTGGAATGTGAGGCTGATAAGAGGATTGGCTACTCTTTTTTTTTCTTAATTTTATTTTATTTGTGAACATACTGTACAGAGGGGTTACAATTACATGGGCAGGATAATGCATACATTTCTTACCAAGCATTGCAGCCTCC
>NW_012267283.1:99222-102995 GCF_000151885.1 Dipodomys ordii | reverse complement strand
GTAGTTAACCAATTTTGCCAGCACCATTTACTGAAGAGGCTGTCTTCCTTCCATTCTATTGTTTTAGGTCCCTTATCGAAGATTAGATAGGTATAGGTCTGTAGGTTCATTTCTGGGTTTTCAATTCTATTCCATTGGTCCTGACGTCTGTTCTTATGCCAATACCAAGCTGTTTTGATTACTATGGCTTTATAGTAGAGTTTGAAATTTGGTATTGATATTCCTCCAGCAGTGTTCTTTCCATTGAGGAGCGTTTTTGTTATTCGGGGTCTTTTATTGTTCCATATGAATTTTTGGATTGCCCCTTCTATTTCCTTGAAGAATGCAGTTGGAATTTTGATAGGTATCGCATTGAATTTGTAGATAGCCTTGGGAAGTATTGAGGATTGGCTACTCTTGCTGTGTAGATTCTCATGATTTCGTTCCACCACCATTCCTAACTCTACATGGACAGGCTAGATTGTCAGTTCCTGCTCCTGATTTATTCCCTGTGAGAAGGCAAACCATCTTATAAAGATACCTATTAATGCCTGATAAACAGCTTCACCTTTGTAAATTTGTCTACTAGTACTACTTTTAAAGTACTATGGAGTTTTTTGATAACAAAAGGGAGATTTATAGAAAATCTATTTGTAGGTATGTCTGTTATAATCAAGTAGTGACTCATTTTAAATTACTTGGCCAAAGGTATAGAGGGTAAAACACTAAAGTCTAGACTTCAAGCCTCTATTTTATATGATCTTACCTATTAAGGCCCGATCTAACTCTACTCCACTCTGGCTGTCTGACTTCATTTCAGGTCTACCATCTTTTATGGTGGTTGGTTTAAGCATTTCCAGAATAGCCTGTGAACACTGAGTGAACAAAATCAAAGCATCAAAAACACCTGAGCACTGTGATATACTCTAGCTAACTATCTAGACAGAACCAATCCTGAACTAATAATCAGTCAACACAGAGAGGTCCTTTGCTTTAAATAGGATTTCCTTAACTAATGCATTGCCATTGCATTAAATATATATACTGGTAGAAGTTGTGGAATAATGATTTGAAAATTTTCATAAGTTACAGAAAATCAACAAATACATCACAATGAAATGAATTTTTATATTGGGGAAGCAGATGAGCTAGGATGATTCTCTCTTCATAAAAATAAATAAATAACAGGTGTTAGTAACTACCAGGTGACATAAGCACAAGGAAGTAAGACTCAGTTTATAAAATTTCACTTGGGGCTTGGGCACTTAGCTCAGTGGAACAGCTCTTGCCTGGGGCTGGGAGTTGGTTTAGTGGTAGTGTGCTTGTCTAGCATGCAGGAGGCCCTTGGTTTGATTCCTCAGTGCCCCATAAACAAAATAATAAAAAAAATACTAAAATAAAAAGAACAAAAAGCTGGTGGCTCGTGCCTGCAATCCTAGTTACTAAGTGTGAGAATTTTTGTTCAAAGCTAGCCCAGGCAAGAAAGTCCGTGAGACTCTTATCTCCAGTTAACCAGCAGAACTCTAGAAGTGGAGCTGTGACTCAAAGTGGTAGAGCACTAGTCTTGAGCAAAAAAGCCAAGGGACATTGCACAGTCTGGGATTTCAAGCCCCACGACTAACCAAAAGAGAGAGAGAGAGAGAGAGAGAGAGAGAAGAGAACACTTGTGTACAAATGCAAGGCCCTGAGTTTAGTCCTCACCTGTGCACAGATCCTCCCTGAGTTCGGTCCTCACTTGGCCCACATCTACTGGAAATACATCTGTTGCATAATGGAAGATATATAGAGTATAGCATTTGCATGTAGAATATTTTATTAAGTATATGTATGGATAGATAGCTTTCTTTTATTTTGTTTTTGTTTTTATTTTGAGAAGAGATCTTACTCTGCAGCCAGGCTCACCTGGAACACAGTATGGAGTCCAAGCTGGCCTCAAAGGCATGATTCTTCTGCTTCCACTTTCTAAATTCTGAGATTGTAGGTGTACACCACTATGTCTGGCTAAAAGATATTTGAAAAATAATAATAATTCAACTACCACTATCAAATGCCTCCTTTTTTTTCAAGGCTTGCACAGGCACTCTGAAGACAAGAAGGAGAGAGCGGGGCTGGGAAGGTGGCTCAGTGTTAGAGCGCTTGCCTTGCATACATGAGGCCCTGGGTTCGATTCCTCAGCACCACATAAGCAAAAAGAAAAAAGCCGGAAGTGGCACTGTGGCTCAAGTGGTAGAGTGCTAGCCTTGAGCTGAAGAGCTGAGGGACAGCACCCAGGCCCAGAGTTCAGGCCTACAACCAGACCCCCCCCCAAAAAAAAAAAAAAAAAGAAAGTGGAAGCTCTGCTCTTCAGAAGCCCCTGGTCAGAATGAGTGATTCTTGAAAACAATCTATAAAGAGGAGAAACTCTTAAAAGTTATAGGAAAATATGAGACAATGGTTATGAAGAAAAGATGGAAAAGAAGGAATGGGAAAATAAGATTTCTTGCAATTAACCACTGACCATCTAATCTGTGGTCCAGAAGAGATAAGCAGAGCTTTATCTAAGGAGCACAAAGAGTGAATGGAAAATAAGCAAGATTTGGTAAACTCTGACTCTCTCCTCCTCTGGTTGACAGGGAAATAGAAGAGTTGTTTCTGGGAAGTAGAAGACTTTTGCGCATCTGGCAATGAAAAAGAGGAGACTGTTTTCTGCTAGCCTATGAGCCAGGAAAGTGAACTCCTTCCTTTTGACTGGAAGGGTTGGCACTCTGACAAACAAACCTCAGTTGGTATAATAGTAGCAGATGAATTACATGAACACCTTGTCACCTTCCACTACTGTGCAGAGCAAGTCTTCTGATCTTTGCCATGGATCCAATTGAGTATGGGCCTGATTCTTGTCAATAGTTATTCCAAGGCTAGATTACATATACATCATATGGTATATCATAAATGTGTAGATTTTGAAATTTACCACTTAAAAAGGTTTGAAGATTATAGAAAAAGTCATTTTAGGGGTAACGTTTCCAGATTTCCGAAAAAGGAATATAGAATTGACACCAGAATCCAAACTACTATATTGAAAGTCAAATTGCATCAGCTAGTTTACAGATGAGGCCTTTAAACTTTGACAAAAAACAATCTGGTAATCGAAAAAAAGTCTTGTTCAAAGTCAGGTTTGTAGAGGAAGCTCCAGGCCTAGGATCTGGCCAGGTCTATGAAAATATATACAATGGAACATGCTTTATCTTAGCACAAATCTCGTCTGCCCTGGGCCAGACATATAAAAGTAATATTTAAATGCTCAGAATACAGAATGTAAGAAATGGATGTGCTTGACAGATTTATTTCATTCAATCTGCATAATAGTTCTACATGGTATGTAATATTATCCTGTTTTTACAGTGGTATGGAGGAAGACTCAAAAAGGTTAAGTAATCATACCAAGGTCACACTGCCAATAAGTGGGAGAACTCAAATTTGGACCTAGACTATCAAATCCCAGAGCCCCTCCTCTTATTAGTTTACTCCAGAGGTCATGGCCCATGGAGGATGGTGCCATCCATAGAAGGAGCAGGGTGAGCAATGCTGTAGACTTTGGTAGGTGTCTGGGAATTGCTAAAGACACTGTCTGAAGATTGCTTTAAAAAAGGGGGCAATGCTTATACTTAATGGTGAAAATCTAAAGCCATTTCCTCTTAACTCAGGAACAAGACAAGGATGTCTACTCTCTCCACTTCTCTTCAATCTAGTATTAGAATGCCTAGCTACAGCAATAAGACAAGATGCAAACATAAAGGGGATCCAAATACGGAAAG
>NW_012267283.1:92060-97642 GCF_000151885.1 Dipodomys ordii | reverse complement strand
AGGAAAATGAACTCTTAGATATGTATTTCAATGTTTTTTTTTCATGCATTTGTTTCTAACTCATTTATAAGATTATTTCGTTGTTGCTTTGTATGTCCCTCCCCCACAGTATAACCCCTGCTTTCACTATATTTGATGTCGGTATAATATGTGGAGGAGATGGGGAAAAACCAGTTGTTTAAGGATACAGGTGGACCCGATGGAACTATGAGAAGTACAAGTTGTCATGTCAAAAACGAACTTTATGGGCTGGGAGCTGGCTCAGTGGTAGAGCGCTTGCCTTGCATGCTCAAGGCCCTGGGTTCGATTCCTCAGCACCACATAAGAAAAAAGAAAAAAAGCCGGAAGTGGTGCTGTGGCTCAAGTGGTAGAGCGCTGGCCTTGAGCTGAAGAGCTGAGGGACAGCGCCCAGGCCCAGAGTTCAGGCCCCACGACTGGACCCCTCCCCAAAAAAACAAAAACAAAACAAAAAAACACCGAACTTTACAACTTTGGTGCGGGGGGGGGAGGCTGGGAAGGGATGTGAAGGTTAAACAAAGGAGGAGGCTGCAATGCTCGATAAGAAATGTACTCATTATCTTGCCCATGTAATTGTAACCCCTCTGTACAGTATGTTCACAAAAAAATTAAAATTTAAATTTAAAAAAATGGGTCAATGCTGAAATAAGGACACAGGATAACCCATCGCAACAATAAGACTTACAAGACACTATGTTGGAAATGAACTTTACAATTTTTGGGTGGGGGAGTGGGGAAGGTGGAAGAGGGAAGGGATGGTAGGAGAAAAACAAAGGAGGAGGTAACAATGTTTGACAGGAAACATACTCATTACCTTATTCATGCAACTGTAATCCCTCTGTACAGAATCTTACAAAAACTAAAAATTTAAAAAATGGTGTACTATGGGTGTAGCTGCAAGAGTCTTATAGTTAAAGAGTGACAAATAATCTCTTCTGACACACTGATATTTGATGGTTGATTTAGGAATCACTGCTTTTCTAATAAGGAGTAGGAAATCCTTCAAAATGCACAACATTTCTTTTCCATTCATGGCTCAAAGCAAGTGTCTGGAAACCAACTCTACTAAGATTTGTGCACCCAGCTACACATATGCAGCATCTTATAAGTGATTCAAAGGAAGGGAGGGTAATAGTCCACACCACGTTGTTGAGAAATGACCATATGTAAAGAGATTTATGGAGTACTTACAACCCACTTTTTTAAAAGTCCACTTTTAATCAGATAGCCTGACAAAAACGAACTGGCTTATTGGAAATAGACTAATTCACCTTGTCCCTAATCACACTCTTGAAATCAAATCATTCATTGAGAATGCAAGTGGGAATTTTCAAGTCTCATTACATTATGCCAACATTCAGTGTTCAGAAGAAAACAAGAAACAAGCTTGTTCGGTTCTCCTGCCAGGATGGAAATATTCCTGGTCCCTTATCTCCAAGAACCAGCTCAAAACCAGTTCTAAACATCTGCTCCCATCAGTGGCAGAAGGAGGCTTGGAGCTGCCAAACTGCACCTGGATCAGACGGGTCCTCTGAAAAGCAGGTACTGAGGAGCACAAAGAGTTCAATGGGGAATAACTTGTGAAAGGTGTATGGAGGAAGCAGAGTTAGGAAAGGAAGCTGCTAATAAAAGTCTTAGCAGAAGACTGCTTGGGAAAAAGCCTTGCTCAGTCACAGAGTAAGTGGGGTGGCCTCCTGAAAAGAGTAGTAGCTCAGCTCACAAGTTGAAGCAAACCTGAACGAGTTAACAGTTGTGCCTTCCAGCCAGCTACTCTCATCACAACCAGGCATGGAGTCTCTTCTGGAAGGGCGAATCCAAGCAGTACATCTGTTTGTTTGGCATCCCATCCTACTCTCAGAAAGTGTTTTAGTACTCTTCCCATATAGAGAGGGAGAGAAGTGGCAGAAGAACCTCTTTGCCGTCCTCATTAGTCTGAATGTCTTCCACCATATGAGACACAATGGCCCTAGATGACTAATTGAGCCTGAGAACAGAAAGTACTCGGGTTTTGAAACTCTATGACCAGGAAGGATACTGAAAACAAAACAAAACTTGTGTCCCAAGGCACGTTGATTGTGAGACCATCTCAGACCCATTGTCTCCATGGTAAGGGTACAGTAACAAAACAGGTTAATGGAAAGTTCGCTTGCCTGAAGATCTGGCCTGCTCTCCCTCTTCCCTTTTTCTGTGCTTTGTCTTCCTATGCAATGTACATCTCTGCTGGCCTGCTCCCCTGTGGGCCCCCTTCCTTTGTGGATTACTTCAAAATTTGTCATTAGTCCAAGTTCATGGGGCTTTGAAAAACTGAGTAGTTTTATGGGACCTCTTTTTTTCTAGTGACAGCCATAAGGGCAATAATTTCACAATATTTGTGTTCATTCTGTTGTGTTCTTGAGTTATGAAGTTTTTCTTTCTTTTTTTTCCTTTTCAAAACATAATTTGATTGTAATTATTCATATGTTCTACAGAGGAGTTACAATTTTGTAAGTCAAGTAATGCGTATATTTCTTCTGTATATTTCTTCTTTGGACAATGTCTTCGCTCTCCCCTAGTCTCCTCCTCTCATCCCTGCCCACAAATCATATAGTTCATTTTCCACATAATGCATGCTGAATAGTTCCATTGCATTTTTTTTTGGGTCCGGTCCTGGGGCCTGAACTCTGGGCCTGGACACTATCCCTCAGCTCTTCAGCTCAAGGCTAGCACTCTACCACTTGAGCCACACCGCCACTTCCGGCTTTTTTCTTTTTGCTTATGTGGGGCTAAGGAATCGAACCCAGGGCCTCGAGCATGCAAGGCAAGCACTCTACCATTGAGCTACCTTCCCAGCCCCTCCATTGCATTTGTTCAACCTTTCTTCATCCCTTTTTTTCACTCTCCTGTTCCCCCTAAAAAGAAAAAAAAATCCAAACAAAAAAACAAACACCACCACCAATAATAATAATAAGGAGAAATCCATGTTTCTGTTTCCTGGAATTTGTTTTGACAAATAGTACTTTACATGTGAAGTGAAAGGTGTAACTCCAGTTCGACCTTTGGGTTCCTGTCTTAAGGTTTCCTCCATTAGTCTGTTTGTGTGTGAGCGCTTAGAGTCCCCTATAGATTGTGTTCATTTGCTTGATTTTGTAGTGCCCAAGTCACAGGACCCCCACCAAGAAGACCACTGAGAGTCAGACATTCTGAAATGCAAAAGCAAGGTTTTATTTAGATAGGCTGTAGCTTGGGCCTCGTCGGACACAGCAGAGCCTAGGAGGAGAGCCCCCAGCTAAGGATTTGCAGGGCTTATAAAGGCAAACAACCAGGTGTTTGGATTACCACCAAGTGTTGCTCTGGTAGTTGAGATAATTGGCGATCTAGATTTGCTCACAGCATTTGCTTATCTTAGGTTTTAACCTTTCAATAGTTTAAACAAGCAACAAAGTCACTGCCTCAAAAATGCCATTAACCCTTCAGTTGTACAGAAATACATATCTACTAGGCAAAAATAATTTTCACATTCTCAAGTTTTAAAAAATTGATCTCTAATTTCACATCTCATGAATTTTGCAGTGAATAATAAGTTAAACATAGCCACCCTTGCTAGGAGAGTAAGCTGAACCCCCTGACATCTTATTAGATAGAATTCTAATCTTACATCAAAGGACACCTAGTCATCTCCTTTCTATTTCCGATGTTTGCTACCAATTTTAAAAACACTAGATTCTATAGGGACCCATACATTGGAAAAGTATTAGTGAAGAGATCATTGGCTTTGAATTAAAAAAAAACCTAGATACAACTGCTCACACCCTATAACAACATCTGAGAACCTAAGTTTCCACAAACACTTGTTGGAAAGATAATGTGGAAAGGTGGGCACTGGTGGCTCACACACATAATCCCAGCTATTCAGGAGTCTGAGATCTGAGGATCACCATTCATAGCCAGCCCAGGCAGAAAAGTCTATGAGAATCTCTTATCTGCCATTGACCGTCAAATAGCCATAAGAAGAGGTGTGGCTCAAATGTTAGAGAGCTGTCCTTGTGCAAAAAATACTAAGTGAGAATACTAGGCTCTGAGTTCAAATCCAGTACCAGCACAAGGAAGGAAGGAAAGAAGGAAGGAAGGAAAGGAGGGAGGAAAGGGAGGAAGGAAGGAAAAGGGAGGAAGTGGGGGTTGACATTACTGAAATGTAATATGTTCCCAGTAACTATTATTTCCTTTACCCTCTCCCTGTCTTGTCTGTGACTTAGGCAATTTCCTTCCTTTCTCTGGGCCTCACTGCAGTCATGATAAAAATGAGAAGACTGGTTCTGAAATGGGGCAGAGGGAACATCTGTTGTTTCTTTCAGTAACTGGAGAACACTACTGACATCTGGCCTCCAGGATATTGAGACAATAAAGCACCTCTGAAGCAGAGGTGGTCCCCAAAGATGGAAGGATCTTGTTAGACTCGATCGCGAGACCCCCGAGCCACCCCCAGAGACCACGACCAGTGCAAACAGCAAAAGAGTCGTTTATTTGCAAGCTTGGACTCACAATCGTCACTGATGCAGTGGGTCAGAGTTGTGAGCCCTGACCCCTTGTCCAGCAGGGTTTTTATTGAGTGTGTAGCAGGGGGAAGGATGTCTCAAGCTCATTGGTTAGGGGTATGATCATTTCCAGTACGGGCAGGCACTTTCTAGCTTAGCGGTTACAGGATAGGTTAAATCATAGATCATTGGTTGGATAAGTGGGCCTAACCACAGGAATGCTGAATTATGTCTTGTCCGACAAAGTTGGGGAGGGGGAGAGACTGCTCAAATTCCTGGATTGGTCAAGTCAGCCTGATCCCTTAATAATTCTTACTGTTATCTTGCCTTGGTGCAGGATCTAACACTTACTTTCTAGTAACAGATGACAAATGTTTTAGTTTTGTCTGGAATTACTGCTAAACTTATTTTTGGTCTCTCAATCTATGTTACCCAACACGTCTACAACACCCGCATTGAGAAAAGCTGCATGAACCCATGTGGGCATTGCACTATTTCCCCTTTCAACAACAATGGATGCTTCTGGTGTTTTCTTCAAAGAATGGTAGATAGGCAGCAGTACTACCAAGTCCTGTTTTGGTTAATGAAAGTACATTTTGTTTCTAACCCTTTAATAGTTCCCTGAACTATAGTTGCCTGAAATGTTACTGTCATTTGTTGACCTGTTCTTGCCTGAAGGCTAGCTCTTGCTTTTTGCTGCTGCTGGTCACACTGAGCAGATTTTTTAAATGAGATTGCTCAAAACACCTTTATTAGGAATCAGCTGGTGATTCCAGAGTGCCCAGGCCCGGTATAAAGAACCACAAGGGTAGTAAAGACCCCAGGTCATTTAGCAGGAAAAAGACAAACATTTTACTACCCACAGCAGCAATGGCAGTGGCCACAGCATTCCAAGAGAAAGCTTGACTTCAACCAGCCTCATTCTGCCTCTGTTCACAACCACCAGTCATCTTTTTTTCTCTCTTTTTTTTAATTTTATTTTATTTGTGAACATACTGTACAGAGGGGTTACAATTGCATGGGCAGGATAATGCGTACATTTCTTACCAAGCA
>NW_012267283.1:87261-90320 GCF_000151885.1 Dipodomys ordii | reverse complement strand
CACTTCTTTGGTTAAGTTAATTCCTAGGTATTTTATTTTTTGTGGGGCTATTACAAATGGAGTTGCTTTCCTAATTTCAGCCACACTTTTCTCATTGTCCACCAGTAATCTTTCCACTTGCTCTTGAAGCAATACATTTGACACAACAGCCAAGAGAAGTCTAACAGGAACCTTACAACAAATCAAATAAATACATTGACACCGTGCAAATGTTGTAGGATAGAATGCAAATAGAAAATCCCAACTAGGAAAATCTGTCAACCTTCTGAGGACAGAAACAATGCCTGTTCACTTATGCATGCTCAGGATTTGGTTTTTATTTTTATTTATTTATTTATTTTTATTTTATTTGTGAATACAGAGTACAGAGGCGTTACAATTACATGGGCAGGATAATGCGTACATTTCTTACCAAGCATTGCAGCCTCCTCCTTTTGTTTACCCTTCACATCCCTTCCCAGCCTCCCCCCTTTATTTTTATTTTTTGACTAGGCAAACGGCCAGGACTAAATAAATTTTAGTAGAGTAAATAAAAGTGGGAGACACTGAAAGGAGAAGGAAGATTAGGAAACAATCAGGTGCTAAGCAAAGGGCCTTCCAAGAAGAGGGAAGAGGAGATATGCAGAAGCTAGCAGCAAGCAGGCCTATAGAAAGTTCAAGGACCAAAAGGAAACCTGTGTTGCTGGAGCGTGGACAGCAGAGGGACTGGAAAGGGGGCTTCATTCATTAGCTAGGGTTGCCCTCACAAAAGCTCTGCTGTCAGCAGTTTAAATTTCACAGCACTAGAAGTCTGAGATCTCTCTCCTTGGATTGTAGATGGACACCTTCTCCTGTGTGTTCCCATGGCCTTCACACTGGGTGAACATGATCCAGAAAAGCCTCCAGCATCCCTACAACTGTGGATGTGTGGATCTGTTCAGCTTATGTGTGGGTGAGAGAGGGAGAATCCATCATTACATTTCCCATCAGTAGTTCAGAACACCAGTGGAATTCATAGAAGGAGGCAGAGAGGAAGACTCATGTAGAATAGGCAGATGCAGGAAAGGGCAGCGTTGCCACCTACTGGCCATCCGGAGTTGAATTCTATCAGGGTGATATAGGCAATATAGGTGATAGGCAAATGCTCTACTACTTGTGAGTCATGCCTCCAGCCCGTTTTCTGGTTTTATGTGATTTGCTGGCCCATGAACTCTGGGTCTACATGCTGATTTGAAGCTTCTTTTGCTCAAGGATAGCACTCTACCACTTGAGCCACAGAGCCACTTCCCACTTCTTCTGACTAGTTTACTGAAGATAAGCTAGTTTACTGAAGATAAGTGTTTTGTGAACTTTTCTGTCCCAGCTGGCTTCAAACTGTGATTCTCAGATCTCAGTCTCCTGAGTGGCTAGGATTAGAGAGGTGAGCCACCAGCACCCACCTTTCTTATTTTTATTTTTTACTTCTTTTTAATTTTTATTATAAAGGTGATGGACAAAGAGTTTGCAGTTATATAAATCAGGTATTGAGTGCATTTCTGTTTAAACTGTTCACCCCCTGTCTCTCAGTTTGTTCCTTTTTGACCCTTGTCACCCCAAGTTGCATACTTCATTTTCACTATAGTACCTAGTGAGTATAACTGCTGAATTAGTTCCCTTTTGTCGGATCATTTCTATGTTTCCTTTTTCCCTCCCAAATTAGATAAACTTACGTACAAGATAAAGGTACAGAAATAAAAAAACAATGACAAGGACGAAAAAGTGAAACAAAAAAGGACCTCAAACAGTACAATAAACAAAAACCTTTGTTTCCATTTCTTGGAGTTCATTTCGATAAGCATCATTTTATGTGATCATAAATTGAGCCCTTGTGATCCTCTGGTCTCACTGTGTGAGTGTTTAGAGTCCTGTTTAATTTATCATGTCCATGTATAATTTTTTTTTTTTTTTTGTCGGTCGTGGGGCTTGAACTCTGGGCCTGGGCGCTGTCCCTCAGCTCTTCAGCTCAAGGCGAGCGCTCTACCACTTGAGCTATAGCGCCACTTCCGGTTTTCTGGTGGTTATTGGAGATAGGAGTCTCTCTCCTGCCCGGGCTGGCTTTGAACCGCGATCCTCAGATCTCAGCCTCCTGAGTAGCTAGGATTACAGGCGTGAGCCACCAGCGCCCGGCCCATGTATAATTTTTGTCTTTTATTATAGATTGGGTTTATTTGTAGATTTATAATCACATTCTAGTAACCACAAAGAAGGGAAACTATGCAGCCTATGTTTCTTTGGCTTTGGCTTACTTCACTCAGTATAATTTTTCCCATGACTTTCCATTTCCTTATGAATGGTATAATACCTTTCTTTCTGATTCATGAGTAGAATTCTTTTATGTATATATACCACATTTTCTTGATCCATTTGTGAACTGAGGGACAGCTAGGTTGACTCCATATCTTGGTTATGGTAAACAATGATGCAATGAACATGATTGTGGTGGTGGCTTTATTGTGGCCTGGTTTGTGGTCAAGTGGATATATGCCCAGGAGGGTGATTGCTGAGTCATAGGGAAGTGCTATGTTTACACTTTTGAGGAAACTCCATACAGTTTTTCAGAGTTGAATGAGTTTACAGTCCCACCAACAGTGAAATGGAGTTCCCTTTGGGCCACATCCCCACTAGCATTAGTTATTGTTAGTTTTCCTGATGATGGCCATTCTCCCTGAAGTGAGGTGGAATTTCAATGCTGTTTTAACTTGCATTTCTTTCATGGCCAAGATCTTAAACACTTCTTCATGTGTCTATGGGCCATTCTTTTTTCTTCCTCTGAGAAGTCTCTTTTTAAGTCTTTAGCCCATGTATTGATTGGGTTGTTGAGTTCTTGACAATTTACCTTTTGGGGGTTTAATTTTTGTGAGCGCTAAGTCTATTTTGCATATGAGGTCCTTGTCTGATGCATCTCTAGTGAAGATTTTCTCCCATTCTGTAGGATTTCTATATATCTTTTTTTTTTTATTTGTGAACATACTGTACAGAGGGGTTACAATTGCATGGGCAGGATAATGCGTACATTTCTTACCAAGCATTGCAGCCTCCTC
>NW_012267283.1:17450-86171 GCF_000151885.1 Dipodomys ordii | reverse complement strand
CTTGTCCGTTGTATGGCTAGTAAAGATCTTCTCCCAATCTGTGGGCTTTCTATTGATCTTGCTAGCTATGTCATTTGCCCTGCAGAAGCTCTGCAATTTTATGCAAGGATTTCTATATATCTTGCTACAAATCTTGTCCTTTGCTTTTCAGAAGCTCTTCAGTTTGCTAGACTCTCCTGTATCCAGGCTTTCCTTCATTTGTTGTGATTCTGGATCTTTAGTGAGGAAGTTTGGTCCCATGCCTACAAGGTCTAGGGTTTCCTTTACCCCTTTCTGTAATATTTTCACAGAATTGTCCTTATGTTGAGGACCAGATCATATTCTTGACTCAGGAGTAATAAGCTGCCTGACCCTGATTTAGCCTACTGAAATGGAGGAACACAAAATATACAGAGACTCAAACTCCTAGATAATCTTCTGAATTAACCTTCATGCCTATACTGGTTAAGTCCTTCCTTCCTTCCTTCCTTCCTTAATTCTTTTCTTTCTTTCTTTTTCTCTTTTTTTGTGTGAGATATGTCTTACACTTTGGCAGCCTGGTGACAATCTCAATATATGTCTTTCAATGCCCCATTGAGAAAAAGATTCAAGGAAGATGGGTACTGGTGGCTCACACCTGTAATACTAGCTACTCAGGAGGTTGAGAGGACAGGTTCATGGTTCAAAACCAGCCCAGGCAGGAAAATACATGAGACTCTTACCTTCAGTTAGCCAACAGAAAACCAGAAGTAGAGATTGTGCTCAAAGTGATAGAGCTACTCTTGAGCATAAAAGCTCAGGGAGAGTGCTCAGGCTCTGAGTTCAAGCCTCACAGCTAACTCACACACAGAAAAAATGATTCAAGGGTAGAGAGGGTATGGAGCAAGTCTAACATGCTTTCTGTCCTATTGTGTCAGGAAAATAGGCACATCAATAAGCAAGTGGGATTAAAGGAAACAGGATAATTGAGGATTACTGGAAGAGAGTTCTGAAACCTGATGCAGATTCTAAGACACTGGAGGAGGATTATGGGTACAGAGACCTGGTGTTCCCCCTCATTCATTCACTCTCGCCTCCCCATTCTTCCAGACACAAAGACAAGTCATGTGACTGCAGGCTGATCATTTATTGAACAGGTAGAGGCAGAACTTATTCTGGAAGACTGGTCGTGGACATGGCCAAGAGAAATGCAGAGAAAACCTTGATTTGTGATGGGTGAAATCGTCCTAGGTGATCAGGGAGGAAGATCTTGAAGATCCAGGGATGATGTCTGTGTGTGTGATGGAACTCAGATCACAGAGCTTTTCAGAAGATGCCTTGAGATGACAGATGGATGAAGCTGGAACCCAAGCAATGCTGTGTTCACTCAGCACTAAAGAAGCAGAGGAGAACACGGAAACTGCCTAAGCATTCCTTGAATTGAATGGTGGACAAACGGAAATTCTATTACAGCGGCCAATGGTGAAGTAATAGAACTCCCTGGAATTGTAACTTGTTGTTTACTGGGATAGGGGAACACAGGGCACTGAGTAAATGACTTATTTCTATTGCTTATGTGGTCTTAAGCTTCCCCCAATTGTTTCTATGAAAAATGGAAAGTAATGACTATTCTTACTGACCAATGGCAAAATCCATTGTTAGTTATTAAATGCTTTTTTCATAGAAGTTGCTGAAGTTTTCACATAAGTTATGTGAATAAAGTCTGACACTAAGTCTGCAGTACAGCTGGATGAACTAACTCAGGATCTGTTCTCCATACTGCAGGACAATCAATTAGGGGCAGACATCCCCTGATGAGAAGTCAAGGGTGTGCAGAGCTCAAAGGAAGACATGGTGATCATAATGAACCAGGAGATGCCTCCTCAGCTGTTAGATGGACCACAAACACGGATGTGAGTGGATGGGAGTTTGATATCACTCCCATAATTCCTTTTCATTCCAGATTTTAAATCTTAGTATTTCCTATCCATTTTCAATCACTGACCTCTTTTCATCTGTGTTATCCACACAGCAAAACTGTAAGGTAAAGAGCATGTTTTCTGCATTTTTTAGTTGCTGAAGTCATTTTCTCTCAAGCACCTGGCAAGACTGGGTCCTGAATCCATGGTTCCAAAGTCCAGAGTAAATTCTCCATATTAAGTAAATTCTCCCTTATTGAGTTATTTTCATTGGGATCTTTGGCAACAAGGCCATATTCTTATGGAAGGCCTGGTGGTAATCCACCCTCACCCACCAATTACCAACCTGGAGCTTACTCTTCATCACTTCAAGCCTGAAGGCAAGGATCTTCTGTGGCAGAAAAAGAACACATTTAGATGCCAGAGCCTTGATATTTCTTTGAGAGAAACTAGATGACTCTCCAGCTTGCAACAAAGGAGATAGATCAGCTTCCCTTCAGTGTTCCCCTTTTGTGACATAAAATTCAGAGAGAGAAAAGCTAGATAGTCACACTTACCAACTTTTGTCATGTCAATTATGTTTCCCTCAACAATTCCATGTCTGTCAGAAAACTCCATAAACTTTTTCTTAATTTTTTTTCTCACATCTGGTTGTCGGCCTGGAAAAAGAGTGTCAGTAACCTGAGTGTCTTGGGAATTGGTCCTGGACATGAATGAAGAAGCAGGGATCTAGGAGGGTGGCAACCACTGGGCACTCAGGCAGAATTTCACAATAGTAGGGTATCTTGCTGACAGGATGGCAGAGTTTATAATTTTTTCATCACTGAGTCTGGGGAAGGACCAAATGTAAACATCTTTCCTTACGAGGGGGTGGGGGGAGAAATGGCCCAGAGATCATTGGGAAAACCATTTTATATAAAGGATTCCTTTCTTCCCATCCCGAGAAAAGTATTATCATGCAAATCCATTACCGTAGAGTAGAATGACTTGGAAATTGTTCTCATTCTTCATAAGAATGATAAGGTATTCATCATATTTTACGTCAGCTATACTAACCAGATTTTGTCCATCATCTGTGGAGAAAGCAGAACAAAGCCAGAAATTCCAAATTACATGTGAGTAATGGAAACTATTTACCTGTTCTTTTCCCATGCAAACCCAAAAGTCAATGCATATTCTGAAAGAAATAGGGTGAGAATAGCTCATGCCTTCTATTTGCATTTCCTTGGGCTTCATAGGAATTTCTAACTGCAGTGATCACTAGTGAGCAGAGTACTTGTCCCCAGCAGCAACTTCTCCTCCATCACCCTCTTTGAGATCTGTCCATGTCCTTCAGCCTTTCTGTGGGTGACATGCCTCGGTGTTCTCATCACAAACATGAGGCTCCATACTGCAGAGCATGCTATGGCATTGGCCCTTCGGAGTTATCAAACATTTCAATAAATGAGAAACTACCCTACCCGATTTGCTTTGCCTTTTTTTCATTCTGCCAGCTAATTTTTGTTGCAGGGAATACATTGAGCCAAGTCGCCCTCTTTTACTTGATGTGATTATGTGCCAGGCATATTCCCTAACTTCAGAATGTATTAGAATAGGCTCCATGTATTAGGAAAATAAGTGATGTTAATTGATCAAGGGCCTAAACATAATGGAAATTTTTTTATAAATTAATTTTATTGTCACGGTGATGTACAATGGGGTTATAGTTATATACATAAGGAAATGAGCACATTTCTTCGTGAACATTGTTACCCCTTCCCTCATTTTTCTCCCACCCCACTTTAATTTGAACACCAAATAAATGGATATCATATCTTCATTATAATCTCATATACACCCTTACTTAATAGCTGTTTTTCTCCCCAAGTATTTGTCCTGATACAAAAAAATCCATTTATAGCTGAGTATGGTGATATTTGACATAATCTTAACAATAGGGAAATAATTGTAGGTATAGGAATAAGACTTAGATGCAATCTGAGTTACACAGCAAGACATTGTCTCAAACACCAAAACAAAATGTTTAATTATTCAACACTGAAAATATGTGCTCAACTACGTACTTGTACATAGCACTAGTTATGATTTGAGTAAATCATTTTCTCAAAAAATAGAATTATTTGTATAAATAATTTTGTAAAATGGTTTTTGATTTTTATAACATGATTTTATAATTTCTTTATTTGTGAGCTAGTGTCCAAAATACTCTGATCAAAAAAGATAAATGGCAAGTGATAAAAGTTTAACTTAATAGATATTTTCTGCCAACATTTTTGTTCTTAATATATATTTTTTATTGTAAAGATCCTGTACAGACGGGTTACAGTTATATGAGCAAGATACGGAGTCCATTTCCTATTGAGCATTGTTACACCCTCCTTTATTTTTCCCCTACCATCCCTTTCCTCCCCAAGATAACGGAATTTAATAAATCCCTTGCAGCTAGAAATACAATTTAGAAAGATTTTTGTATACTTACAAGAAGCAGTATATATGCCATCCTGGTCTGTTTTATTACAAGCTGTACTCACTTCGAGACACTGTCCATTGTCACTGTAAAACAGAATGAGTTGATGCCTCACTTCAATCATAACTTGAGTTTCCGACTCCACTTTCATTTTGAACACATTTTACAGTCACCAAATGGATTTATTGATACCACTTGTTTCTGTCTGTATCTCTGTTTCTGTCTCACTGTTGGTCTGTTTCTCTCCACCAGCCCTGCTCATGTCAATCCTTTGTCTTGAACTCGTGGCCTGGGTACTGTCCTTGAGCATTTGTACTCAAGGCTAAAGATTACTTGAACCTCAGCTTCAATTTCATACTTCACAGATGACTAAAACAACCTTTTCCTGCCGTTATTTCCAACTCTTACTATACCACGGCCACTCGTCTAGCTCATTAGCTGACTTTTCTCCATTTGCTGGCTTTATAGATGTCACATGCCTTGCTCAAAAACTCATGGAGTAGAATCATTATTTTACCTTTTTCCTCGAGAAAATCAATGTGGAAAGGGATGCATCTTCTTGGTTAACTACTGATAAGAGATTCCCATTGCACATTCCATGCTCTTAACTTATGCTATACTGTCACAGTAATGAGATTCAACTGTGTCTACCCTTTGCTTCTCCCACTCCTACTGAATCTATTCCTGTAACCAACTCTTGATTTCTGCAGAGCCCATCAGGTCCTGAGTCAGTGTCAGATGAGGGACTCTGGTTTAGATACAGGCAAAGCATGGACAGCTACACCACTGCCTGTGTCCACGTGTGTCCATGTGTTTGTATGTACATGTGTGTGCCTCTACTTGTGTGTGTGCTTTTGTGTATGTAGCAATCCAAGACAAAAGCCAGGTTTCTGTTCTCCCTTTCTCAAACAAAAAGAGGCTGCACTTACAGTCTATGGAAGTTAAACAACAAGGAAGCGTTCTTTAAGACGTCAATATGGTCCAGAAAAATTCTCAGGGTACCACTTTCTTCTATCCTCTCCTTTTGGTCAGTGGCTATGAGAATTGTAAACCACTTCCCTATAATCTGCAATAAATAAGGGAGATGATTGAGACAAGAGAAGCAATATCACGTGGGCATTTTTCTCTGTGACTAGCCTGTGGGCCTGGCCTTACAATGTGATTTGCAGTTGGAATTAAGTCTCAGGTCCTTTGGCACAACACGTAGGCCCTTTTCTGCTGTCCCTCCAGCAAGAGTGGCTGCCCCAAGCATGGTCACATTTCACTATGGTCCAACTGCTCTTAGTTGAAGGTCTGAAAACACTACTCTTGTCAAATGTTAAAGAATTTCTGAGCCCTCAAAGGATTTACCTGGCTTCAGATTTCCCCAAGGCTTCTCCTTCCCCTAGTCTAGTCAGATTTGAGGTACTCCATGACTCTACCTTTGATGGTTCAAAGTTCTTCACAACTTCCATTTCTCCTTCACTGTAGGTACAGACGAGGGTCAGCCCCAGACATAGGAGCAACAGCTTCATCTTGGTAGTGGATTAAACTGTGTCTCCCACAAGCACCAGAGTCTTTCCCTGACCGTGCTTCTACTTCAAAACTCCTTGGTCTTTATATACTTGAGTCCAGTTTTAAACTTTCCCTCCTCCCCTCCAAGAAATAATTATTCATTCAGTCATTAAACCAAGTCATTAAACTTGCTGCCCTTTGAAACTTGGGCATTTGTCTCTTTTACAGTGACCTTACAATAATCAAAAACATACTGAGTTTGGCAAATGGTGACAAGGCTGTGTACTACTTTATTCCCACCAACTGATTTTCTCCAAGAATGCTGGCATGCTATAATCTGGCCTATTTTCAAACTGAATCTGGCTCTTCTTGGAATGTGAGGCTGACAGGAGGGTTGACTACCCTTGCTGTGTAGATTCTCTTGATCTCATTCCACCACCATTCCTAACTCTGCAGTTCCTCCTCCTGATTTATTCCCTGTGAGAAGACTAACCATCTTCTAAAGGTGTAGATCTATCCTGTTCACATGGATACCCACTATATGCCTGATAAATAGCTTCACCTTTGGAATTTTGTCTACTAATGCTATTTTTAAGTACTATGGAGTTTTCTAATAATAGGAATGAGATTTATTTTTAAAAAACCTCTTTGTAGGTATGTCTATTATAATCAGATAGTGACTCATTTTTAAATACTTGGACACAGGTGTAGAGGGTAGAACACAAAACTAAAGTCTAGACATGATCTCATCTATTAAGGCCTGATCTAACCGTACTCCACACTGGCTGTCTGACTTCATTTCAGATCTACAATCTTTTATGGTGATTGGCGTAAGCATTTCCAGAATAGCCAGTGAACATTGAGTGAATAAACAGGAAGCATTAAAAACACCTGAGCACTGTGATATAATCTAGCTAGCTAGCTAGACAGAGCCAATCCTGAACTAATAATCAGTCAACACAGAGAAGTCCTTTGCCTTATAATAGAATTTCCTATTTTGCTATTGCATTTTAATATATACATATACATACATGTATATATATATATATTTTTAGAAGCTGTGGAATAATGATTTGAAAACTTTCCTAAGTTACAGAAAATCAAAAAAACCAATGAATTTCTCTATTGAGGAAGCACATGAGGTAGGATGATTCTTTCTTACTAAAATAAATAATATGTGTTACTATCTACCATATGACATAAGCATATGGAGTAAGTTTCAATTTATAAAATTTAACTTGAGTATTGCAGATTTAGCTCAATGGAAGAGCTTGCCTAGTAATACGGGAATATGGCATGGGGGTAGCATCCTTGTACAGCATGCATAAGGCTCTGTGTGGGATTCCTCAGTGCCACGTATACAAAAAAAAGAATTATATTAAAAACAGTCTTTTAAAAAAAGCACTTTCTTGCAAGTGCAAGACCCTGAATTCAGTCCTTACCCCCATCTATAAGAAATGCATCTATTTTATAATGGCAGATATACAGAGTATAGCATTGGCATGCAGACTACTTCTATTTTGTATATATATGGACAGAAAGACTTCTTTTATTTTGAGAAGAGATCTTATTCTGTAGCCCGCCCAGGCTCACCTTGTACACATTATGGAGTCCAACTATCCTCAAACGCTTGATCCTTCTGCTCCCACTTTCTAAATTCTGAGATGGTAGGTATACACTACTATGTCTGCATAAAAGATATTTAGAATATAACGACTCAACTTAATTCAACTACCACTATCCAATGTCTCCTTTCTTCAAGGCCTATATAGGCACTTGTCTTCAGACAAGAAGGTGAGAGCTCTGCTCTTCAGAAGCTCCTGGCAAGAATGAAGGTTACTTGAAAACAATCTATAAGGTGGAGAAACTCTTAAAAGTTATAGGAAGGGACTGGGAAGGTGGCTCAGTGGTAGAGTAATTGCCTTGCATGCATGAGGCCTTGGGTTTGATTCCTCAGCACCACATTGAGCTGAAGAGCTGAGGGACAGTGCCCAGGCCCAGAGTTCAGGCCCTATGACCAACCAAAAAATAAAAAGTTATAGGAAAACATAGGAGACAATAGTTATGAAGAAAAAGATGGGAGAGGAGAAAAGGTAAAATATGATTTGGTGTAATTAAACACTGACCATCTGAATTCTGGTCCAGAGAGGAGTTTTACCTAAGGAACACAAGGGTGGTTTAAAGACAAGGCAGATTTAGTAAGCTCTGGGTCCCTCCTCCTCTGGTGGACAGGGAGATTAGATGGGTTTTTTTCTGGGAAGTAAAAAGATTTTTATGTGTCTGACATTCAAAAATGGGTAGTAATGTGTTTTTCTGCCAGCCTGTGAGATAGGAAAGTGAACTTGCTTTCACCTGGAAGGTTTACACTTCGATGAACAAGTCTCAGTTGGTAGAACAGTGTCAGATGGATTGAATGAACACCCTGTCTTTTGCCACCAGCCTGCAGAGCAAGTCTTCTGATCTTGGTCTTGGATCCAACCGAGTATGGGCCTGATTCTTGTCAAGTCATTCCAACACCAGGTTACATATGCATCATATTGTATACTGTAAATGTGTACATTTAAAGTTTACCTAAAAATTTTGAAGATTATAGAGAAAGTCTTTTGGGAGGTAAAATTCCCAGACACACTGAAAAAGGAATATAGATTGGACACCAGAATGCAAACTGCTATATGGAAAGTCAAATTGCATCAGCTAGTCAACATCTGAGATTGTTAGATTTCAACTTCAGCCTGGGAATCAAACTAAGTGTTGTTCAAGTTCATGTTTGTAGAGGAAGCTTCATGCCTGGGATTTTACCACAATCTACTTACAAAGCCATATTGATTCGACGAGAACATTATTTCTTGCAGCATAAATCTCATCTGCCCTGGGCCAGACATGTGAAATTATATTTAGATGGCTAGAATAAAGAATGTAAGAAATGGATGTGCTTGACAGATATTATTTCATTCAATCCGCATAATAGCTCCATCTGGTATGTAGTAGCATCCTATTTTTACAGTGGTGTGAGCAAAGACTCAGAAAGGTTAAGTAATCATACCAAGGTTACAGTGCCAATAAGTGAGAGAACTCATATTTGGATCTAGACTATCATCAAATGGCAGAGCCCCTCCTCTTAGTCTACTCCAGAGGTCAAGGCAGCAGGAGGATGGTGGCGTAGAAGGAGCAGGGTGGGCAGTGCTGTAGCGTGTGGGAGGTGTCTACCTGCCAGGTGCTACTAAGGATATTGTCTGAAGATTTCTTTAAAAACAATGGAACACAGGGGCTTGGAAGGTGGCTCAGTGGGAAAGCGCTTGCCTTGCATGCATGAGGCCTTGGGTTCGATTCCTCAGCACCACATAAGCAAAAAGAAAAAAGCTGGAAGTGGCGCTGTGGCTCAAGTGGTAGAGTGCTAGCCTTGAGCAGAAGAGCTGAGGAACAGTGCCCTGGCCTAGAGTTCAGGCCCCATGACCGGACCTCCCCCACAAAAAAAAGGATACTATGGGTGTAACCATAAGAGTCCAATAAAGTGAAGAGTGAGCAATAATGTTTTCTGACACAGAGTTTTGATGGATGATTTATGCATCATTGAGTTTCTAATAAGGAATTAGAAAATGCTTCAATAAAAAAATGCACAACAATTCCATTCATTGCCTCAAAGCAAGTGTCTGGCTACCAACAAGTTTGTGCACCCAACTACAACTATGCAGCATCTTATAAGTGATTCAAAGGAAGGGTGGGTAATAGTCCATATCAATTCTTGAGAAGTGACTGATTAAAGTACGGAGAAGAGATTTCTGGAGTACTTAAAGCCTAACTAACAGTCTACTTTTATCACAAGACCTGGAAAAACTAACTGCTCACTGGAAATGGACTTAGTCACCTTGTCCCCCATCACACTCTTGCATAATTGAATAAGTCACTCATTGGGAATGCCAGTGGAAATTTTCAAGTCACATTACATAATGTACAAAAGCCAAGTAAGAGTGCCAAGCTCTGAGTTCAAGCCCCAGTACTGAAGGAACAAAGGAAGGAAGGAAACAGGAAGAGAGGAAGGGAAGCTTTGACATTATGAAAATATAATAAGTTCCTTCTAAACATGATTTCCTTCACACTGTCCCTCTCTTCTTTTGAGGTTAGATCCTGTCTTGTCTGTGACTTAGGCAAATTCCTTCCTTTCTCTGGGCCTCAGACCAGTTATGATAAAAATGAGAAGACTGGTCCTGAGATGGGGCAGAGGGAACATCTTTTTTTCTTTCAGTAACTGGAGAACACTACTGACATCTGGCCTCCAGGATCCTGAGCCAATAAAGCACCTCTGAAGCAGAGGGGGTCCCCAACCGTGGAAGGATCTATGTCACCCAACACGTCGACAAACACCTGCATCGATAAGTGCTGCATGATCCCATGTGGACCTTGAAATATTTCCCCTTTTGACAACCAATAAATCCTTCTGATGTTTTCTTCAAAGGATGGCAGACAGGCAGCAGTGCTTCTGAGACCTGTTTTGGTTAATGAAAGTACATTTTGTTTCTAACCCTTTAATAGTTCCCTAAACAATTAATTACATGTGTATTGTGAGTAACACTGAAATATTACTGTCATTTGTTGACCTGTTCCTTGCCTGAAGGCTAGTTCTTGCTTTTAGCTGCTGCTGGCCACACTGAGCAATTTTTCTTATCAGAGATTTATCCAGAACACCTTTATTAGGACCCAGAGTGCCCAGGCCTGGTACAGAGAACCACAGGGACATTAAAAGCACAGTACTTTCAGCAGGAAAAAGATGAACATTCTGCTGTCCACAGCGGCAATGGCAGTGACCATAGCATTCCAGGAGAAAACATAAGGTCAACTGGCCTCATTCTGTGTCTGCTCCAAACAACCTGTCTTCGCTCCACTTGTTCTTGAAGTGATACACTTGCCACAAGAGCCATGAGAAGTCTAATAGGAAGCTTGCAACAGGTCAAATAAATGCATTGCCACTGGGCAAATGTTGTAGTATAGAATGCAAATAGAAAATCCCAACTAGGAAAATCTGTCAGCCCTCTGAGCACAGGAACAATGCCTGTTCACTGATACATGCTCAGGATTTGGGGTGTTTATTTTTATTTTTGATTAGGCATATGGCCAGCACTGAATAAATTTTAGTAGAATAAATAAAAGTGGGAGAGACTGAAAGGAGAAGGAAGATTAGGAAACAATCAGGTGCTAAGCAAAGGGCCTTCCAAGAAGAGGGAAGAGGAGATATGCAGAAGCTAGCAGCAAGCAGGCCTATAGAAAGTTCAAGGACCAAAAGGAAACCTGTGTTGCTGGAACATGGACAACAGAGGGACTGGAGAGGGGGCTTCGTTCATTTCCTAGGGCTGACCTCACAAAGCTCTGGTTGGTTGTAACAGCAGAGGTTTAAATTTCACAGCACTAGAAGTCTGAGATCTTTTTTTTTTTTTTTTTTTGGTTGGTCGTGGGGCTTGAACTCTCGCCTTGGGCTCTGTTCCTGCACACTTCAGCTCAAGGTGAGCACTCTACCGCTTGAGCCACAGCACCACTTCCAGTTTTCTAGTGGTTTTTATTGGAGATAAGAATCTCATGGACTTTCCTGCCCTGGCTGTCTTTGAACTGCGATCCTCATATCTCCTGAGTAGCTTGGATTACAAGTGTGAGCCACCGGCACCCAGCTAAGTCTGAGATCTTCTGAGATCTCCTTGGATTTTAGATGGACACCTTCTTCTGTGTGTTCACATGGCCTTCACACGGGGTGAACTTGATCCAGAAAAGTCTCCAAGATCCCTACAACTGTCAGTGTGTGGATGTGTTCAGCTCATCTGTGGGTGACAGAGGCAGAATCCATCACTACATTTCCCATCAATAGTTCAGAACATGGGTGAAGTTCATAGAAGGTAGCAAAGAGGAAGACTCATAGAATAGCAGATGCAGGAATGGGCAGGGTTGCCGCCTACTGGCCACTGTACTGTATCTGGGTATTAGGGGGGGAGGGGGCGTGGCGGGGAGGGGGAGGAGTTTGAACCCAGAATCTCCTACAACTAGACAAATACTCCAGCCCATTTGTTTGTTTGTTTGTTTGTTTTGCTAATCCATGAACTCAGGACCAAGGTACTGTCCCTGAGCTTCTTTTGTTCAGGCTAGTTCTCCTTCTCTTGGGCCACAGAGCCACTTCCAGCTTTTTCTGAGTTTGGAGATAACAGTCTTATAGACTATCCTGTTCCAGCTGGCTTTGACCTGTGATCCTCAGATCTCAGCCTCCTGAGGAGCTAGGATTATAGGCATGAGCGCCCAGTACCTGACTTGATTGTTTTTATTTATTTACTTATCTTTCATTTTTATTGCAAAGGTGATGGACAGAGGTGTTACAATTGCATAAGTCAGGTATTGAGTACATTTCTGTTTGAACAGTATCACCTCCTCACTCATTTTTCTACTAATTTTCCCCTCCTGACCCCTGTCACCCCAATTTGTGTAGTTCACTTTCAATGTAATGTCTAGTGAGTATCACTGATGAATTAGTTCATTCTTTGTCTGATCATTTCTGTGCTTCTTCCGTCTCCACATCAGATACACTTACATACAAGACAAAAGTTACAGAAATAAAAAACAGTGACAAAGAGGAAAAAGAAAGAAAGAAAGAAAAGAACCACAAATAGTAAAATTAAAAATCAAACATGGTTTCATTTCTTGGAATTCATTTCATTAAGCATCATATTATATGATATGTATTGAGCCCTTCTGATCCTCTCTTAAGATTATCTTCCTCTGGTCTCACTGTGTGAGTGTTTAGAATCCTGCTTAATTTGCCATGTCCAAGTGTATTTTTTTGGTTTTTCTATCCATTGGGTTTATTTATATACTATCTATTGGGTAGATTTATAGGCACATTCCAATGATTACAAAAGGGAAAACTATACAGCCTATGTCTCTTGGGCTCTGGCTTACTTCGTTTAATAAATTTTTTTCGGAGTCTTTTCATTTGCTTCCAAATGGGGTAATGTCATTTTTTCTGATGGAAGCATAGAATTTCATTAGATATATCACATTTTCTTGATCAATTTGCCTATGGAAGGAGATCGAGATTGATTTCATATCTTGGTTATGGTAAATAATACTACAAGGAACATGGCTGAGGTAGTGGCTTTCTGGTGGCCTGGTTTGTGGTCAGTTGTATATATGACCAGGAGGGGGATTGCTGAGTCATAGGGAAGCTGTTTGTGTGTCTTTGGAGGAATGTGCCTGCTGCTTTCCACAGTGGTTGAACAAGTTTACATTCCCACCAACAGTGTAGTAGTGTTCACTTTTGACTACATCCCTGCCAGCATCTGTTACTGTTAGTTTTCTTAATAATGGCAATTCTACCTGGAATGAAGTTTAATCCTAATGTTGTTTTGATTTGTACTTCTTTTATGGCCAGGAATGTTGACTGGCTTTTCATGTGTCTATTGGACATTCTTACGTATTCTGAGAAATCTCCTCATTAAGTCTTTAGCCAATTTATTAATTGGGTTGTTGTGTCTTTGAGGAATTGTTTTGGGGGCCTTAATTTTTTGCGTTCTAAGTATATTGTAGATATGAAGCCATAGTCTAATGGGTAGCTAGGATTTTTTCCTATTCTGGGGGCTTTCTATTTATCATGTTATTCTTTACCCATTTGGATCCCCTTTATATTTGTCTCTTGCCTTATTGTTCTTATTAGGAATTACAGTACTTTATTGGAGAAAAATGTAGAGTGGACATCCGTGTCTCATTTCTGATTTTAGAGGAAATGCTTTTAACTTTTTGCCATTAAGAATAATGTTGGCATATATTATATTGAGGAATGTTCCATGGATTCCTAGCTTTTGCACAGTGTTTATCAAAGGGGTGTTGAATCTAGCCAATTGCTTTGTCTGCATCTGTTGAGATGTTGATGTGGTTCTCGTATCTTTTTCTGTTCATGTTTTGAATTACATTAATTGACTTGTATATATTGAACCAGGTTTGCAACTCTGAGATAAATCCCATTTGACCATAGTATATAATTTTCTTTGTTAGTTGTTGAATTCAGTTGGCCAGAATTTTTTTTTTTTGGTGGTCATGGGGCTTGAACTCTGGGCCTGGGCGCTGTCCTTCAGCTCTTCAGTTCAAAGCCAGTGCTCTACCACTTGAGCTCCAGTGCTGCTTCCGGTTTTCTGAGTGGTTTATTGGAGATAAGAGTCTCATGGCCATTCCTGCCCAGGCTGGCTTTGACCCTCAATCCTCAGATCTCAGCCTTCTGAGTAGCTAGGATTATAGGCATGAGCCACCACACCTGGGAATTGACCAGAATTTTATTTTATTTATTTTTATTTTTTGTTGGTTGTGGGGCTTGAACTCTGGGCCTGGGCGCTGTCCCTCAACTCTTCAGCTCAACGCTAGTGCTCTACCACTTCAGCCACAGCACCACTTCCGACTTTTTCTGCTTATGTGGTGCTAAGGAATCAAACTCAGGGCCTTATACCTGCAAGGCAAGCACTCTACCACTGAGCCACCTTTCCAGCCCCTGACCAGAATTTTAATGAGAAGTTTTGTACTGATGTTCATCGAAGAGATGGATCTATAATTCTATTTCTTTGGTGAATCCTTAGCTGGTTTATGGATAAGGTTTTGCTAGTTTCACAGAATGAGTTTGGTAGTGATCTTTCCCTTTTTATTTCATTTAAGAGTTTGAGAAGTATTGGAGTGATTTCTCCTTTGAAGGCCTTATAGAATTTTGCTGTGAGTACCTTTTTTATTGCCATTTCTATCTCACTACTTGTTATGGGTCTATGTAGTTGGTTAAAAATCTTCTTGGTTTAGTTTGGGTATACCACTATTCACTAGGAATTCTTCCAATTTCTTCCAAGTTCTCTAATTTGTTAGCATAAAGGTTTGTAATGTATTCCCTTTTACTGTTCTGAATCTTGCTTATTTCTATCATGATGTCCAGTTTTCATCTCTAATTTTATTTAATTGGGTGTGTCCTCTTCTATTTTTGGTCAGGTTTAGTAAGGATCTGCAGTGATCAGGTACTTAGAAGTGGGGACGGTGCCATATGAGAAAGAAACAAAGACAATCTCAGGAATCAAAGCCAGGAGACCAGAGGGCACCCCATCTCACAGGACAAAGCCTCTAGTTCATTCATCTCCCAGGCAGTTTTTATTAACCATCATAATGTAGCAGGAAAAGCAGTCAACTTTGTACATAACTGGTGATGAGGAAATAAGTTTCTCCTGTGACACAAAGCCCATGTCATTTTCAAGAGAGTAACCCCAAGGTGAAGGTAAGCTCGTAAGCTAACCTTCTTGAGTAAACTAGCCATCTTCTGATCTTGGTTTGGGAGAAGGGTTGGGGATACGGCCAGGCCACTGTTCTCCTGGGCATGCCTCTCCACGCTCTGCCCAAGTGGCCCTTGTCACTTAGGCACCCCTGTTATAGCAGCTTTGCATGTAGCCAAGTGCCTTCAGTCTTCTTAGGGAGAGCAGTGGTCCCTGACAGAAAAGAGGACTATAAACTTTTTCTCTAAATCTCTAGATAGTAGACCTGTTAGATTCTGTTGGTCATAAGGCAACATGGAGGATATTGTTGGATCTACCAGGACAAAATCATAGGCTTGGATAGAAGCACAGTTAACAGGAAAATGATCCATGAGGCATATTAAGGAGCTCTAGCAACCCCTATCTCCTATGTATGTATGTGGATTTTGCTTCCCCATGTATTGGAGATGACAGGCATGTTCCACTGAGCCTAGCCATTGTATTCCTCCCAAAGCTGAGATAGCAGATGTTTTACCATCAAATCCAGCCATTGGTTGAGTCTCACAAACTCTCAACCCAGTCTGGCCTTGAGTTGTGATTCCCTGACCTCTGATTCCCAAATACCTAGGGCAATGGGCTTGAGCTAGCTTGGATAGATGTGCACCAGGTAACTTAATATAATTGAAATTTAAATTTTAAATTAAATCACAGACATCATGGTTAAATCTTTTGTATTCCTGTAAATATTCTTGAATCTTTTTTCTGAGATATTAATTAAACTACTTGGTAACAATGTTCCTTTGGGGTCTTCATTTAAATATTCATTAGATGGATACTAACAGTCATAAAAATATGAGTTTAGAAATAATTAATTAATTAGTTAATTAATTAATTTAGTGCTCATCCTGGGGCTTGAATTCAGGGCCTGGGCATTGGCCCTGAGCATTTTTTGCTCAAGGCTAGCACTCTACTCCTTGAGCTACAGCTCCAATTCTGGTTTTTGTTTTACTTAATTGGAGGTACGAGTCTCATGGACTTTTCTGCCTGGGCTAGCTTCAAAGGGCGATTCTCATATCTCAACCTGCAGAATAGCTAAGTTATATGCATGAGCCAACAGTGCCCAACAATTTCTTTATTTTCTTTTGGGCCAGACCTAGGGCTTAAATTCTGGGGCTGGGTGCTGTCCTTGAACTTCTTTATTTGCTGAAGGCTTGAGCTCTACTACTTGAGCCACAGTACCACTTCTGGCATCCTGAGGTAGACGCAGGTGTGAGCCACCAGTGCCCAAGGACAATTCTTTTTTTTTTTAAGATAATTGTTCTCTAGAATGACTTGAGAATCATGAAATCTTCCAAATCCTTTCTTCAAATAGATATTTTATTTTATTTTTTAGTTTAAATGTTATTGTAAAGGTGATATACAGAGGGATAAGAGTTACACAAGTCATGTAATGAGTACATTTGTTTTTGAATAGTGTCATCCTCTCCCTCATTTTCTCCGAGTTTTACCCTCCTGACGCAACCCTCACTCAAATATATAATTCATTCTCATCCTATAGTCTCAAGTGAGTATCACTGTGGAATTGGTTCACTTTTGTCCCACCATTTGTGTCAAATGGATATTTTTAAATATTCTTATTATTTAGGCTTTGTAGATCTTATTATAATTGTGTTTTAAGTTCTCCTTTTTCTTACAAGAAGGAAAAAAAGAAAGAAATGCTACTTTCTAGAAAATAACCTGAATTAAAAGAATAACAGCTTGTGGAAAAAATAACTTGTATTGTCAAAGCTCAGAATTCACAAACTGTATAGACCATGGTAATGACAATTTGCCTTGTGAAAGTTAAAATGTGTTTGTGACTCTAAGTATCACTATTCCACAATACTGTGAAATATGTGAAATGTATGTAATCACCTAATCTCAATTAAAGAAAAAAAAGTGTGAGAAGGGATGGGTTAAGAGAGATGGGTGACAAAGTTGTCATCTACTGTTTTGTAGAATGGGAACTTCTTTGTACAACAACTTAAAAATAAGAAGAAGAAAAAACAAACACAGGCCCTTGAGGAAGAGTGCTTGTTTGACTGCTGCCTCTGCAACTACCATATAAATATACTTAACACCCCCCCACCCCCAAAAAAAGAATAACAGCCGGGTGCCGGTGGCTCATGCCTGTAATCCTAGTTACTCAGGAGGCTGAGATCTGAGGATCTGGGTTCAAAGCCAGCCTGGGCAGGAAAGTTCGTGAGACTCTTATCTCCAATAACCACTACAAAACTGGAAGTGCTCGCCTCGAGCTGAAGAGCTGAGGGACAGCACCCAAGCCCAGAGTTCAAGCCCCAAGACCAACAACAACAAAAAGACTAACAAGGCCAGCATGATGGCATATACCTATAATCCTAGCACTTGGCAGGCTGAGGCATGAAAATCAAGAGTTTGAGGCCAGTGTGGCTTGCAAACCTGTTTGGGCTAAGATCAAGATTCTGTCTCAAAAAATGAAATACTGAGGGAGAGAAGATTGAGAGATTGAGAAGAAGAAGAGCGGGAGAATGGGAAGTAGGGAAGGAGAGGAGGAATGTAAAGCATAAGTTATGTTGGAGACTGGCAAAATTCTGTGAAGAGCCATGTATGAAGAATCCTAAAGAACCCTGTGCCAAACAGAATAATAGTGCCGCCTGATCCTGGACTGAATCTCATCTATGAGCCAACAGAAACCTCTTCTCTTTAGGACTCAACTTCACTCATAAAGTATTATATGGGAAGCTAACAGTCACCTCATGTCCATCAACAGAAACTGCTCCTCACATTATGTCTTCTTTTCCTAGTTCTTCTATCTGTACATTTTTCCTCTAGAAAATTAACAGCAATATCCTGGCTCAAGTGGTTGACTGTTGTAATCCTAGCCTCTCAGGAGGCTGAGATCTGAGGATTGAGGCTTGAAGCCAGTCTGGGCAAGAAATTTCATGAAACTTGTATTTCCAATTAACTACCAAAAAGCTGGAAATAGAGCTTTGGCTCAAATGGTAGAACACTAGCCTTGAGAAAAAGCTCAAAACAGTGTTCCAGCTCTGAGTTCATGTCCCAGGACTAGCATACACATAAAAACATAACAGTAATAAAAATAACTGATAGATTGATTTCCCCATGTCATTTGCTTTACCTAGTTCTTAGGGGTTAACCATGAAGAGCTAGTAGATACCCTTCCACTTTAACAATTGAATGCCTTTCTACTGGAAGTGAGGACCACAGACCAGAAGTGCCGGCATCACTTAGGAGTTGTTAGAAAGCAGAACTACTGAATATAAGCCTATGGTTTGTGAAAATCCTCAGAGATTTGCATTCACATTATAAGCAGCACTTCATGAATGGACATATATCTACCCTGAACAATATATTGCACCGTTCTTTATGTCACATAAAATATTTATGTGGCATAACATGACTATGCATATGACACCAAGTTGTTCTGAAAGTTAATGATGCTAGGAGAGACCTAATACATTCTGTGTGTGTGTGTGTGTGTGTTAAGATATTAACCTAGGGCCTTGTATATACTAAGAAAATGCCTACTACTGACGGCATACCACCAAACCCCTTAGTATATTCCTTTTTCTGTTTTCTTTTTTTCTTAATGTTTTTATTGTTATAAAGATCATACAGGCCAATTTAGGAATTACCTGAATTCCTAGGCTTAAATGAGTGTAGATGAGATTTGGGGAAAGTGATTAACTGTAAATGGAGAACTTGAGGCAAACACACCAGAAATCTACTAAGTGAAAATTGCCAAAGCAAATTTAGACCTAGCCTATAGCAAAATCTATGACTCTTGAATCCTCAGATTACTCTTTCTATACCTGTTCATGCAGGAAGTGAGTAGTAGTCAGGTTCATAATGAAGAAAGAAGAATCTTCTAGAGCCAGGGGCCAGACTACAGTGGACAGAAAACCCTGCTTCCCCCATGGTCTTTAAAAATAAACTTAAATTGTCATGATAAAGGTGATGTACAGAGGCGTTACAGTTATATAAGTCAGGCAAAGAATACATTTCTTTTTGGTGTATGTCACCTCATCCCTCACTCTCTTCCAGTTCCCCCATGGTCTTTGTTAACTTGCCTCTTACAAGTCAGCTATGACTATGCAGATGACACCATTGCCCCAGGGCATAGTGCATAGAGAGAACTGGATTCCTGAAGACTGCAAGAAGTTATGCCATCTTCTTTAAGTCCTACTGACTTGCAGTTAGGGCTCTGTCTCTCTTTCTGTATCTCTGTTTCTATTTCTTTCTCTGTCCTTGTTTTTAAAGTCCAATGTCTCACTACAATGTGTGTAGAAGTGTTTCTTCTTATAACCTGTTTACTAGGAGTTCTGTATGCTGTTTACTAGGAGTTCTGTCAGGTGGGTGAGATTTTCTCTTTTATGATTGGAGAAGTTTGTTGTGATTATTTTATTGAATAAGTTTTCAATGCCTTTAATTTTGTATTCTTCCCCCTCATCAATCCTGACTATGAGTAAATTGGATCTTTTGGATAAGTCTGCAGTTCTTGATTTCCCTTTGGCATGTTCTGCGTGCTTTGTCCATACCTTTGATTTTTTTGTTCTAATTTCTTTGGCTTATCCTTAACTCCAGATATCATTTTCCATTTCACTTATTACCTTGTCTAGGCATTCAACTGTGGGTTGCAATACGGAAATAGAAACTTCCATGCTTCCAAATTCTTTGATGGCGTCAGTTCTCATGGTGTTAACTTTGTCTTTTAATGAGGTGTTTATTTTGTTTTGTTTTATTTTATTTTTGGGGGTCTGGTCATGGGGCCTGAACTCTGGGCCTGGGCGCTGTCCCTCAGCTCTTCAGCTCAAGGCTAGTGCTCTACCACTTGAGCCACAACGCCACTTCTGCCTTTTTCTGTTTTTTTTTTGTGGTGCTGAGGAATCGAACCCAGGGCCTCATGCATTCAGGGCAAGCACTCTACCACTGAGCCACCTTCCCAGCCCTGCCTCCATATCTTTTGGGTGACTTGTATGTTATTGTTTCCTCCTTGCATTCCTTTATTTGCATTTGGATATCCCCTTTAATTTTATCAGCCAATTCTCTCATCATTTCTTTGGTGGTTCTTTTGGCCTCCATCTCGTCTTCACTATCATTGGGGTCCTTCCCTGCATTGTAGTTGGGCTCTTGGATTTGGTTTGTTGTCTTGATTGTTCATGGATTTGGTAATCTTTTGTTGTGATTTACACATTTGGGTTCAGGGATTGTTGAGGTCATTCAGGTTGTGGTGAAGTGTGGTGGTGGTGTGTGATTCGCTGAATGGATCTTTGTCAGAGTTTGGATTTGACAATGTTCAGCTCTGGGTGGTACAGATAGTGTAATGTGACTTGGTCAGTTTTGGGGATTCCATAGTCTGCCAGGGGGTCTTGTGTTCTGTCCTAAGTTTAGGCCCCCTGGCGTGTTCCTCTTATGTTATATATAGCAGTCTAGTGTCTTGGCACAGTTCTGTGTCTGGGGTAGGCAGATTCCCACTAGTTGTAGTGGGGGACTCATCCTGGTCCAAGTACTGGACTTGTGTCTATTTCCAGAAGGGCCAGGAGCAGTGTTCCAGCACTCAGACTTCATTTGAGCCCTGGATGGGAGGGCTAAGGGTTCTAATATTGCTTTAATGGGAGTTTGTCCCTGCCTGTGTTCTGGATTGGGACAGGCACGTGCCTCAGAAGGATATGCTCCCACAGAGTGGTGCAAGAGATTGTCCTCACTTGTATCCGAGGCTGGCACCTTCTAAGTCCTGTGCTGGCACTTACTTTTCATCGACTGGGGGGCTGCAACTCCAGATTGTGGGCTCTTTGCCCAGGATTGGCTGGCTCATGCATGCTGGGTGACAAGCACTTGTCCCAGGCTAACTCACACTGGTGAACTATCCCAAGCTTGGCCATTGGGCTGTCAAGTTCTCCACAGACTGATGAGCACTGATCCTGCTTGGGTGAGGGAGGGGGGTTATGCATATGGGGTGGGTGTGAGCTTCTGAAGGGTCAGGCTTGCACCCGGTGTGGAGAAATTTAGATCACATTCTTGATTCAGTAAGATTTAACTGCCTGTACTTGATTTAGACTTTTTAATTGGAGGAGCAGCAAAATATACAAACTTCAAATTCCTAGATAATCTTCTGAATTATCTCTTTTTTGTGTGTGGCTTGAACTCTAGGGGCTTGTACTCTAGGCCCGGGCATTGTCCCTGAGCTCTTCAGCTCAAGACAAGTGCTCCACCACTTGAGCCACAGCACTACTTCTGGTTTTCTGTTGGTTTATTGGAGATAAGAGTTTCACAGACTTTCCTGCCTAGGCTGGCTTTGAACCATGATCCTCTGATCTCAGACTCTTGAATAGCTACGATTACAAGCATGAGCTACCAGTGCCCAGCTGAATTATCTTTTATACCTATAATTACTGAGCCTTTCTTTCTTTCATTCTTGCTTTCTTAGCATGAATATGTCATATACTTTGTCATGCTGGCATCAACCTCAATTGTATCTGTCTGTCAGTGCCCAATTGAGAAAAAGATTCAAGAAAGCTGGGCACTTATGGCTCACATGTGTAATCAGGAGGCTGAAAGCAGAGGATCACGGTTCGAAGAAAGCCCAGGCAGGAAAACCCATGAGACCCTTACCCCAATTAGCCAAAGGAATACCAGATGTGGAGCTGTGGCTCAATGTGGCAGAGCACTACTCTTGAGTATAAAAGCAAAGGGACAGTGCCCAGGCTCTGAGTTCAAGCCCCACAACTGACTCACACATGCCAAAAAAAGATTCAAGGGTAGAGATGTTAGGAACAAGTCTTACATACGTTCTGTCTTATTGGGTCACAAAAAGCAGACAAATATGAGGACAAGTGGAACTTTTGGAAACAGGAGAGCAGAGGATTACTGGAGGAGATTCTTGAAACTTGATGTAGATTCTAAGACACTGGAGGAGGATTATGGATAACGAGGCCTGGTGTTTCCCCTCATTCATTCATTCTCAGCTCCACATTGTCCCAGACACAAAGACAAATCACGTGACTGTTAATATTTATTGAACATGAAGAGGGAGAACTTATTCAAGTAGAGTTGTCCTGGACATGGCAAAGAGAAATTTGGAGAAAACCTTGATTCTTGATGGATTAAGTCATTCTAGGTGATTAGGGAAGATCTTGAAGATGCAGAGATGAAATCGTTGTGTGTGTTGGAACTCAGGTCATATAACATCCCTGGAGATGAGAAGGGGGCGAACCTGGAACCAAAGTAATGAAGTTTTTACTCAGCACTAAACAAGCAGAATGTGGAAACTTACTAAGCATTCCATTAATTGAATTGAAGAAAACAGAAATTCTATTACAGTGGCAAATGGTGAAGAAATAGAATTCCCTGGCCCTCTAACTTGTATTATTTACCAGGATAGGGGAACACAGGGTACCAAGTAAATGAATTATTTCTATTGCTCATGTGGTCTTAAGCTTCCCCCAACTGATTCTATAAAAAATTGAAAGTAATGAAGGATCAGAGGCTTGTTTCTGCCATCTTCAGCATAAGAAGTTTCGAGGACCTTTCATATATTAATGACTAATGGCAAAATCCATTATTAATTTTATTAAAAACTTACTTCATAGAAGTTGCTAAAACTTTCACATACATTATATGAATAAAGTCTCACAGTAAGTCTGCAGTAGAGCTGGATGAAGTAACTCAGAATCTGTTCTCCATATTGGAGGACAATCGGGTGGGGGCAGACCTTCCCTGATGAGAAGTCGAGGGCATGCAGAGCTCCAAGGAAGACAGGGTGATCATAGTGGGATCAGGAGATGCCTCTACGTCTTGTAGATTGACCACAAACACTGATGTGAACGCACTAGCGTTTCATATTCACTCCTATTCCTTTTCCTTATAGATTTTAAATCTTAGTGATTCTTAGCAAATTATCAATCACTGGCCTCTTTTCATCTATGTTATATCCACACAGCAAAACTGTAAGGGAAATAGCACTTTTCTTCTCATTTTGTACGTTCTGAAGTCATTTGGTCTCAAACTCCTGGCAAGACAGGGTCCTGAATCCAGGATACCCAAATCCAAATTAAACTCTCCACATAAGCCTCCTTAGCAAATTATTTTCATTGGAATCTTTGGCAACAACCCTATATGCTTGTGGAAGGCCCTGGTCCCAATCTACCTTCAGCCTAGGAATCACCAACCTGGAGGCTTAGGCTACTTTGTCACTTCGGACTTGCAGACAACGATCTGTTGAGGTAGAAAGAACACATTTAGATACCCACTCTTTTGTATTTCTTTGAGAGAAACCAGATGACCCTCCAGCTTGCAACAAAGGAGACAGATCACCTTCCCTAGAATTTTCCCTTTTTGTGACATAAAATTCACAAAGAAAAAAGCGAGGTAGATAGGCTTACCAACTTCCGTCATGTCCAGTATGTTTTCTTCAACAATTCCATGTTTTTCACAAAATGCCATAAACTTTTTCTTAATTTCTATTCCCACATCTGGTTGTCGACCTGGAAACAGAGGTACAGTAACCAGCATGTCTTGCATATTGGTCATGGAGATGGGTAAAGAAGCAAGGATCTACGAGAGTGGCAACAGCAGGGTACTCAGGCAGAATTTTACATCATTAGAGTATCTTTCTAACATGCTAAGAGAGTTTAGAATCTTCCCATCACAGAGGACCAAAGGTAAGCATCTGCCTTCAGTGGGGGAGAAATTACTGGAGATCATTGGGAAGACAATTTAATATCTAGGATTCCTTTATTTCCCCACTTTTCCATCCCAGATAAGTATCATCATGCAAATACTTTACCATAGAGTTCAGCTAATTGGAAATTTTTCTCATTCTTGAGAAGAATTATAACATATTCATCATATTCCACATCAGCTATACTATATACATTGTGCCCATCATCTGTGGAGAAATCAGAATAGAGCTCAGAATTTCTTAATTACACGAAAATAATGGAAACTATTTACCTGTTCTCTGCCCAGCCACACAACAAAGCAAATTCATATTCTGAAAGAAATATGATGAAAACATCTAATGCCTTCTGTTTGTATTTCCTTGGGCTTCATAAAACATTTCTACCTAAAGTGATCACTGGTGAGCAGAGTATTTGTCCCCAGCAGCAACTTCCCCTCCATCACCCTTTTTGAGATCTATCCATGTCCCTCAGTATTTTGTAGGTGGCATGGTCTCTCTGGGGACAATGGCATTCCATACACGAGGCTACAGCCTGCGTAGCATGCTATGAAATTGGCCATCGGGAGTGATCGAACAGATTTCAACAAATGAGAAATTATCCTGCCCAACTTACCTCAACTTTTTTTTTTCCTGCCAACTAATTTTTGTCAAGGGCAGTACTTTTGACCACGTTGCCCTCTTTACCTGATGGGGTTACGTGTTAGGTATTGACTTTTGCTCACATGTTCCCTGAATTCAGAATGTGGCAAATAGAATGGGCTCCTCATATTAGGAAAATAAGTAATAATAATTGGTCAAGGTCCTAAAAAATACTGTACTTTAATAAATCCCATACTCTTAGATATACAATTTAGAAAGACTTTTTGTATACTTACACTGAACAGTATATACACCATCCTCTTTTTTATCACAAGTTACGAAGAATTCAGTACACTGTCCATTTACACTGTAAAACAGAATGAGTTAATACCTTGGATACATGATTGAAGCTGCCTTCCCAGCCTCTATTCTTACCATAATTTGAGTTTCTGATTCCACTTCTATTTTACATATACCAAACAGGTTTTATTTATACTACTTCTTCTGTCTGTCTGTCTGTGTGTCTGTGTGTCTGTCTGTTTCTCTTTCTCTTCCTCACTTATGCCAGTCCTTGGTCTTGAACTCAAGGCCTGGGCACTGTCCTTAAGCATTTGTACTCAAAGCTAACTACTGCTTGAACCTCAGTTTCAATTTGATATTTTAAGAATGACTAAAACAACCTTTTCCTATTCCTATGACCCACTGCTACTATACCACTGCCACTTGTTTAGCTCATTAGCTGAGTGTTCACCATATGCTGGCCTCTCAAATTATACTTTATGAATGTCACCTTACTTGGTACTCCCACAAACTCATAAGGCAGAAAATTAATATGGAAAGGGATGCATCTCCTTGATCAACAACTAGTAAGACATGCTATATTGTCACACGAATATTGTTCAACTGTTTATATCTCTTCCTTCTCCCATTCCTAATAAATTTGTTCTTATAACCAACCCTTTATTCTTGCAAAGTCCCAGACCCATCAAGTCCTGGTTCAGTATCACATGACTTGGATACAGGTTCAGCATGTACCAGCACACCACCACCTGTGTCCATGTGTATTCAAGTATTTGTATGTACATGTGTGTGCCTCTACTTATTTCCATGTATACTTGTGTGTGTAGAGGTCTAAGACAAAATCCAGGTTTCTGTTTTCCCTTTCCCAAACAAAAAAGGCCATACTTACATGGTATGGAATTTAAAGAACAGCGAAGAGTTCTTCAAGAGATCAATATGTTCCACAAAAACTCTCATGCTACCATTTTCTTCTATCTTTTCCTTTTGGTCAGAGCCTAGGAGAATGGTAAACCACTTCCCCGTAATCTGCAATTAAATAAGTAAGCTGATTGAGAAAAGAGAAGCATTAGCATATGGACACTTTTCTCCTTGACTCTCATCAGTGGACCAGAACTTACAGTGTGATTTGCAGTTGGAATTAGGTCTTGGGTCCATTGGCACAGCACCTACACCCCTTTCTGCTGTCCCTCCAGCAAGAATGGCTGCCCCAAGCATTGTCACATTTCAGTATGGTCCAACTGCTCTTAGTTGAAGGTCTGAAACCACTCCTTTTGTCAAATGTTAAAGAATTTCTAAGCCCTCAAAGGATTTACCTGGCTTCAGATTTCCCCAAGACTTTCCCTTCCCCCAGCAAAATCAGAAGTTGAGGTACTCCATGACTCTACCTTTGATGGATCAAAGTTCTTCGCAACTTCCATTTCTCCTTCATTGTTGGCACAGACTAAGGACAGTCCCAGATATAGGAGCAGCAGCTTCATCTTTGTAGTGGATTAAACTGTGTCCTCTACAAGCACCAGTCTTTCCCTGAAAGTGCTTCTACTTCAAAGCTCCCTGGTCTTTATATATATCTTGAGTCCAGTTTTAAAGTACAAGTTTCCACTTTCCCTCCTCCCCTTCCATAAAATAATTATTCATTCACTAGCATGAAGCCAAGGATTGCTGCTGCCATTTGAAGCTTGGCAATTCATCTCTTTTAGATTTATTTAGTTAGTTAGCTCACAGCTATCAAAACACCTTCTCAGGTTGGGAAATGGGACTCAAGTAGTGGAATGCACAAAGCCCTGAGTTCAAACTCCACTAACGCCAATAACCAAAAACAATACAAAAACAAAACTAAGAAGACACATTCCTAAGAAAAATAGTGAGTACACTAAAGAGTGACCACTTGGAAACATTTAGCATTGGCCCTGGCTTGGAGTTAGAAAGCCAAGGTAATAGGACTAAAGATTAACTGGGAAATGAAATGTGTGGATAATCTGGTTTATGAATGACGTGGGGATGGTAATAATTAAATGACTCAATTTTTAGAAATCTCAGGAACAAAGAATCTATTTCTATCAAAGAAGTGACTTGGCAACTAACACAAAGCATTAAAATAGGGCTGGAATATAATGTCTCTAAAATAGGTGTCTTCTATTTCATACTTTGTGTGTGAGTGTGTATGGAGTGTTTGTGGAAGGGGGTGCTTGTACATATGTTTGTGCCAGTCCTGGGGTTTAGGTCTGGACCTGGGAGCTATGCCTAAGTTTTATTTTGCTTAAAGCTGGCATTCTATTACTTAAGCTACAGCTTCACTTCTGGCTTTTTGGTGTTTATTTGGAGATAAGAGTTTCGCAGCTTTTATTGTCCAGGATGGCTTTTACTCATGGTTCTCAGATCTCAGCCTCCTGAACTGGTAGGATTACAGGTATGAACCACCAATTCTCAACTCAGTATATTTTACTTTCCCTTTTCCACTAATCCTAACTACTGCAGTCTTTCTTCTCCCTACAAGAAAAGTACAAGTATTTGGTCTTTGTGTGTAACTCTACATTATGGACGCATAACAAAAGAGAAGAACAAAATGTCAACCCCTCCTTAAAGTATCTTCAATGAAGTTGGAGAAGTGGATGATCTGTTCAGATACTTACTATTCCAACTCTGCTGAATGGCACCAAACTATAGAACAGTCACTGAAGCAACAGCAGCGAAGTGCATAAGAGCATCACTAAGCAGCTGTGCTGACGTGGGTTTCATTTGCATCTCTCCTGTTTTGAAATCGAAGAGGCAGAGGTGAGCTTTTTCTGAGCCTTCATCTCTCCTCTCTGACCAACCCCACATCTGCCTGGTAATTGATTGCTGCAGGGATTCAGTGAGAGGATGAGCACCAGACCCTCAGTGAGAGGTCTGGCATGCACAGAGCCAATGAGATCAGAGATGGTTCCCCAACAGGGTCAGACTTAGGGAAGGCCCTGAACATTAGGGAGGGTGTGCAAAGGGGAAACGCCACTCTAGGTAGAGGAATGTTGTGAAGAGCGTTCTGTGTTGCGTTATTAAAAGCTACAGGTTCACTCCTCCTGTTTTGTGCAATGGACTTGCCCAAAGTAGAAAGAAGAGGCTGGGGGCCGGGGGCACAAGGCAGTGAAAGTAGCAACTGTGACTTTCTGACTGTGAAACTGTTTGTTTTGGCTTCTTTACATGATTACACTTCTTTTAGGTAAGAAATATACTAAGCTATTTACCAAGTAGTGTTCCATGTGAAAGACTACTGTGTATAATCAAACAAATTGCAGTAATAAGAAGCTGTTCTCCCCAATTTTAATTTTTTTCTGACAGTTAAATTTTGTGGCAGGAGGCACATATGACCAAGTTGCTCTCTTTATCTGGTACCATAGATACTAATCCAAGTGTGCACCAGTGGCTCTTGCCGATAGTCCATGCTACTCAGTAGGCTGAGTGAGATGCCAGCCTGGCAAGCAAGCCAATTAACCAGCAAAAGGCCAGAAGTAAATATGTGTGTGTGTGTGCGTGCGCGCGCGCACGCACACACACACACACACACATACAATTCAGCCTAGTCACTTAGAGTAAATTACTGTTTCAGCCCAAAGATAGTTTGACTCAACTATTTCTACATTTTCTGTACAAAATAATCCATGATACTTTTATAGTATTGAGTCAAGTACCCCATCGTACAGGTAGTTATCTTTGTTTCAAGCAAATAGGAAAAATTGTGCTTAGCTTCGTTTGTTAAATTATATTTTTGAAATTTAAAAGTCATTCTACTCTTGTGTGATCATTGCCACTTGTGGACAACCAACTTTAAGCAGTTCTATTTTGAAACATATAAAACTTCAGATATCCCAAGTGGCTGTGGGTTTCCCGAGTTGGAAATACTGAGTTTGACAAATGGTGAATTACTGTGTACTTTAATCCCACAAAATGATTTTCTCCAAGAAAGCTGGCTGCCTGTAATCTACCATATTTGCAAACTGAATCTGGCTCTTTTTGGAATGTGAGGCTACTCTTCCTGTGCAGATTCTCTTGATGCCATTCACCCCCCCCCCATTCTCGACTCTGTTTGTAAAGGCCAGATTGTAAGTTTCTACTCCTGTTTTTATTCCCTGTGAGAAAGCTAACTTCCTTCTATAGGCACACATATTCCTACTGCATACTTGATCAGTAGCTTCATCTTTGAAATTCTTGTACACTAATGCTATTTTTATTAAGATACTGTACAGACGGTTACATTTACATGAGTAAGGTAATGAGAACATTTCCTATCAAGAACTAATGCTATTTTTAAAGCATGAGTCTTGTAACAAAAAGAAGGAAATTTATAGAAAATCCCTTGTAAGTATGTCTATTATAACCAGGTAGTAACTCATTTTTATATTACTTGGCCACAGGAGAAGAGGGTAGAATACAAAACTAGACGTGAAGCCTGTATTTTGGATGATCTTATCTGTTAAGGCCTGGTCTAACTGTATTCCACTCTGGCTGTCTCACTCACTCCATTTCAAGTCTACCATCTTATATGGTGGTTGGCTTAAGCATTCCCAGAATAGCTTGTGAACACTAAGTGAACAAAATTAAAGCATCAGAAACACCTGAGCACTGTGATATAATTCAGCTAGCTAGCTAGACAGAACCAAAGATGAACTAACAATCAGTCAACACAGAGAGGTCCTTTGCTTTATAATAGAATTTCCTTAACTAACACTTTGCTTTTGATTTTAATCTATATGTACATATATATGTCTAGTAGAAATTGTGGTATAATGATTTGAAAACTTTCATAAGTTACAGAAAATAAAAAATATTGTACTAATGAAGTTTTATATTGGGGAGGGAGATGAGGTAGGATGATTCTCTCATCCTTAAATAACTAAATAAACAACATAAAAGGTGTTGGTATCTACCAGATGACATAAGCACATGGAAGTAAGATTCACTTTATAAAATTTCACTTGGGACTTGGGGGTTTAGCTCAGTGGAACAACACTTGCGTGGGGGCTGGTAATGTGACTTAGTGGTAGTGTTCTTGGCTAGCATGCATGAGGTTCTGGGTTAAAGTTTTTCCCCCAGCTACTGGAAATTCATTTATTTTATAATTGAAGATATACAGAACATAGCATTGGCACCTAGAATGCTTTTTATTATGTATATGTATAGATAGGTTTGTTTTATTTTCTTTTGTTTGAGACAAGACCTTACTTTGCAACCCAGGCTCACCTGAACACAGCATCGAGTCCAAGCTGGCCTCAAACTCACGATCCTTCTGCCTCCACTTTCTAAATTCTGAGGTTGTAGGTGAATTCCCTTCTGTCTGACGAAAAGATATTTAAAAACTAATGATTCAACTTAATTCAATTACCATGATCAAATTCCTCCTTTCTTCAAGGCCTATGATTTTATGCAACCAATCACTGACCATCCAATTTGTGGTCCAGAACCAGAGGAGAAGAGCATTACCTCAGGAGCACAATGAAGGAATAGAAAATAAGCAAGAATTAGTGGGGATGAGATTTTTTTTGTTTGGGGGAAGTAAAAGCTTTTATGCATCTGGCGATCAAAAAAGGGTGACAGTGTCTTTTCCTGACAGCCTGTAAGATAGGAAAGTGAACTCCTTGCTTTCAGCTGGAAGGTTCACACTCTAATGAACAAGTCTCAGTTAGTAAAACAGTGTCAGATGGATTGAATGAACACCCTATCATCTGCCACCAGCCTGCAGAGCAAATCTTCTGGTCTTGGTCTTGGATCCAACCGAGTATGGGCCTGATTCTTGTCAAGAGTCATTCCAACACCAGATTACATATGCATCATATTGTATACCATAAATGTTTACATTTAAAGTTTACCTTAAAAGATTTTGAAGATAATAGAAAAAGGTTTTTTAGGGGTTAAATTCCCAGAATTGACAGTAAAATCCAAACTGCTATATGGAAAATCAAATTGCATCAGCTAGTCTGCATCTGAGACTAATAGACTTCAAACAATCTGGTAATCAAACAAAGTCTTGTTCAGGGTTATGTTTGTAGAAGAAGCTCCAACCATAGAAATTTGCAAGAGTTTACATACAAGGAAAATGGATACAATGGGAACATTCTTTATCTTAGCACAAATCTCATCTGCCCTGAGCCAGACATATAAAAATAATATTTGGATGCTTGGGATGAAGAATGTAAGAAATGGATGAGCTTGACAGATAATATTTCATTTAATCCACATAATAGGTCTACGTGGTATGTAGTATTATCCTATTTTTACAGTGGTGTGGACAAAGACTCAAAAAGGTTAAGTAATCATACCAAAGACACACTGGTAGAACTCATATTTGGATCTAGACTATCAAATCCTAGAGCCCTCCTCCCAGAGGTCATGGCCGATGAAGGATGGTGCCATAGAAGGAGCAAGGGGAGCAGTGCGGTAGACTTTGGGAGGTGTCGACCTGGGAACTGCTACTTGAAGATTTATTGAAAAATAAGGCACTATGGGTGTAACCGTAAGCGTCTGGTTAATTAAAGGGAGCACAAATCCTAATAGAGTTGGTGGCCAGACACTTGCTTTGAAGCCATGAATGGAAAAGAATTGCTGTGCATTTTGAAGCATTTCCTTATTCCATATTAGAAAAGTAGTGATTCCTAAATCATCCATCAAGTATCTGTGTATCAGAAGAGATGATTTGTCCCTCTTTGTGCAACATCCAATAAGAGATTCAAAGGAAGGGTGGGTAATAGTCCACACCACGTTGTTGAGAAATGACCATATGTAAAGAGATTTATGGAGTACTTACAACCCACTTTTTTAAAAGTCCACTTTTAATCAGATAGCCTGACAAAAACGAACTGGCTTATTGGAAATAGACTAATTCACCTTGTCCCTAATCACACTCTTGAAATCAAATCATTCATTGAGAATGCAAGTGGGAATTTTCAAGTCTCATTACATTATGCCAACATTCAGTGTTCAGAAGAAAACAAGAAACAAGCTTGTTCGGTTCTCCTGCCAGGATGGAAATATTCCTGGTCCCTTATCTCCAAGAACCAACTCAAAACCAGTTCTAAACATCTGCTCCCATCAGTGGCAGAAGGAGGCTTGGAGCTGCCAAACTGCACCTGGATCAGACGGGTCCTCTGAAAAGCAGGTACTGAGGAGCACAAAGAGTTCAATGGGGAATAACTTGTGAAAGGTGTATGGAGGAAGCAGAGTTAGGAAAGGAAGCTGCTAATAAAAGTCTTAGCAGAAGACTGCTTGGGAAAAAGCCTTGCTCAGTCACAGAGTAAGTGGGGTGGCCTCCTGAAAAGAGTAGTAGCTCAGCTCACAAGTTGAAGCAAACCTGAACGAGTTAACAGTTGTGCCTTCCAGCCAGCTACTCTCATCACAACCAGGCATGGAGTCTCTTCTGGAAGGGCGAATCTAAGCAGTACATCTGTTTGTTTGGCATCCCATCCTACTCTCAGAAAGTGTTTTAGTACTCTTCCCATATAGAGAGGGAGAGAAGTGGCAGAAGAACCTCTTTGCCGTCCTCATTAGTCTGAAATGTCTTCCACCATATGAGACACAATGGCCCTAGATGACTAATTGAGCCTGAGAACAGAAAGTACTCGGGTTTTGAAACTCTATGACCAGAAAGGATACTGAAAACAAAACAAAACTTGTGTCCCAAGGCACGTTGATTGTGAGGCCATCTCAGACCCATTGTCTCCATGGTAAGGGTATAATAACAAAACAGGTTAATGGAAAGTTCGCTTGCCTGAAGATCTGGCCTGCTCTCCCTCTTCCCTTTCTCTGTGCTTTGTCTTCCTATGCAATGTACATCTCTGCTGGCCTGCTCCCCTGCGGCCCCCCTTCCCTTGTGGATTACTTCAAAATTTGTCATTAGTCCAAGTTCATGGGACTTTGAAAAATTGAGTAGTTTTATGGGACCTCTTTTTTTCTAGTGACAGCCATAAGGGCAATAATTTCACAATATTTGTGTTCATTCTGTTTTGTTTTTCAGTTATGAAGTTTTTCTTTTTTGAAATATAATTTTATTATTGCTATTAGGATAATGTACAGAGGGACTAGCGTTTCATAAGGCAGGTAATGGGTATATTTCTTCTTTGGACAATGTCTGCACTTTCCCCTAGTTTCCCCCTCTCATCTCTGCCCACAAATTGTACAGTTTGTTTTCCTCATAATGCAGGCTGAATAGTTCCATTGCATTTGTTCACCTTCCCTCCCTCCCTTTTTGCTCTCTACTTTGCCTCCCCCAAAGAACAAATCCAAAGCAAAACCCAACACCAAAAACAACAACAGCAAAAACATGTTTCTATTTCCTGGAATTCATTTTAATAAACAGTACTTTAAATGTGAAGTTAAAGGTGTAACACTAAGTACACCTTTGGGTTCCTCCCTTAAAGTTTCCTCCATTAGTCGGTTTGTGTTTGAGTGCCTAGAGTCCCCTATAGATTTTGTTCATCCCTTTGATTGGACAGAAATCACATATCCACTAGGCAAAAACAGTTTTTTACTTTCTCAAGTTTTTTTTAAACTGATCTCTAATTTCACAGTTCCATGAATTTTGTAGTGAATAGTAAGCTAAACATAGCCACACTTGCTAGGGAAGTGAGATGAACCCCTGACATCTTATTAGATAGAATTCTAGTATTACATCAAAAGGACACAAAGTTGTCTTACCATTTCTCATATTTGCTGTAATTTTTAAGAACACCAGATTCTACAGTTACCTATACATTGGAAAAGTAATGGTGAAAAAATCATTGGCTTTGAATTCAAGAAAACTTGGGTGCAACTTGTAAGAGCAGATAACGACCTTTGTGAGCCTAACATTCCTGAAGCAGCTGTTGCAAAGATAATATGGAAAGGTTTAGCTGGGAACTAGTGACTCACCATGTAATCCTAGATACTCAAGAGTCTGAGATGTGAGGATCAAAGCCAGCCCAGGCAGAAAAGTCTGTGAGAGTCTTATTTCCCATTGATCACCAAAAAGCCAGATGAGGAGGTATGGCTGGAGTGGTAGAGTGTTAGCCTTGTGCAAAAAAAGCCAAGGGAGAATGCGAGGCTCTGAGTTGAAACCCCAGTACCAGCACAAGAAAGGAAGACAGAAAAAAGGAAAGTTTTATGCAATACTAAAATGTAGTAAGTTCCCAGTAAATATTAGTTTCTTTACATTCTCCTCTCTTATTTTGAGATTCAATCCTGTCTTATCTGTGTCTTAGGCAAGTTCCTTCCTTTCTCTGGGCCTCAGTCATGATAAAAATGAGAAGACTGGTTCTGAAATGGGGCAGAGGGAACATCTTTTGTTTCTTTCAGTAACTGGAGAACACTACTGACATCTGGCCTCCAGGATCCTGAGTCACTGAAGCTTGTGCAAAGCCAAGGCTTGTCCCTAAACGTGGACGGGTCTGTCCTCTAACATGTCTACAACACCCTCATCGAAAAACACTGCATAATCCCATGTGGACCTTGAACTATATCCCCTTTTAACTACAAATGAATGCTTCTGGTATTTTCTTCAAAGGATGGAAAATAGCTAACAGTGCTACTGAGACCTATTTTGGTTAATGAAAAATACATTTTGTTTCTAACACTTTAATAGTCCCCAAAACAATTAATGACAACTGAAATGAAGTCCCGTTAGGTCGACTTATTCTTGCCTGAAGGCTAGCTCTTGTTTTGCTGCTGCCAGCTACCCTAAACAGATTTTTTTAATTACAGATTGCTCCAGAGAACATTTATTGTGAATCAGCTAGTCATTCCTGAGTGCCAAGGCCTGGTACAAAGAACCACAAAGATGTTAAAGAACACAGTATCTTCAGCAGGACTAAGACAAACATTTTATCACCCAGAGCAGCAATGGCCGTAGCCTCAACCTTCCAGGAGAAAGCGTGAGGTCAACTTGTCTCGTTCTGACTTGTGTTCTCTTCACTTGTTTTTGAAGTGATAAACTTGCCACCACAGCCATGAGAAGTCGAATAGGAAGCTTATAACAGTTCAAATAAATGTACTGCCAATAGGCACATAGTAATACAAGGAGGTTTAACTACAGACCCCAATTAAGCAAAACTGTCAGCCTTTTGAGGGCAGAAACAATGCCTGTTCACTGCTGCATGCTCAGGATTTGGGGTGTTTTGTTTTTGACTAGGCATATGATGGTCAAATTTATTTAGTAGAATAAATATAAGTGGATAGGCTGAAAGGAGAAGGAAGATTATGAAACAATCAGGTGCTAAGCAAAGGGCCTTCCAAGAAGAGGGAAGAGGAGATATGCAGAAGCTAGCAGCAAGCAGGCTTATATAAAGCTCAAAGACCAAAAGGAAACCTGTGTTGCTGGAGCATGGACAGCAGAGGGACTGGAAAGGGGGCTTCGTTCATTAGCTAGCGTTGCCCTCACAAAAGCTCTGGTTGGTTGTAACAGCAGAGGTTTAAATTTCACAGCCCTGGAAGTCTGAGATCTTTTTTTTTTTTTTTTTTTTGTCGGTCGTGGGGCTTGAACTCTGGGCTTGGGTGCTGTTCCTGCACTCTTCAGCTCAAGGTGAGCGCTCTACCGCTTGAGCCACAGCACCACTTCCAGTTTTCTAGTGGTTTTTATTGGAGATAAGAATCTCATGGACTTTCCTGCCCTGGCTGGCTTTGAACTGCGATCCTCATATCTCCTGAGTAGCTTGGATTACAAGTGTGAGCCACCGGCACCCAGCTAAGTCTGAGATCTTCTGAGATCTCCTTGGATTGTAGATGGACACCTTCTCCTGTGTGTTCACATGGCCTTCACACGGGGTGAACTTGATCCAGAAAAGTCTCCAAGATCCCTACAACTGTCGATGTGTGGATCTGTTCAGCTCATCTGTGGGTGACAGAGGCAGAATCCATCACTACATTTCCCATCAATAGTTCAGGACACCAGTGAAGTTCATAGAAGCTGGCAAAAAGGAAGACTTGGCAGGGAGCATGGTTGCTGCCTACTGGCCCCAGAATTGAACTGTATGGGGTATGGGGTAGGGAAATGGAAGTTTGAACCCAGAGTCCCCTCTAAGATAAGCAAGTGCTCTACTATTTGAATCATGCCTCCAGCTCTTTTGTTTGTATTTTTCCTGGTCTTGAACTCAGGACTTAGGTGTTGTCCCTGAGCTTCTTTTATTCAAGGCTCCCCTTCTACCACTTGAGCCACAGCAACACTCCCAGCTTTTTATCAGTAGTTTATTGGAGATAAGAGTCTCATAGTCTTTCTGATCATACTGGCTTCGAACGATGATCCTCAGATCTCAGCCTCCTGAGTGGCTAGGATTACACACAGGAGCCACTGGCATCCAGCTTGATTTTTATAAGAGACAGTTATTCTTTTCAAATGACCTATGCTTCCTTTCAGTTACTTGGTTAACGTGGTAATTGTCACCATTGTGCAACATGTCTTTCCTTCTGCTCTTACCAAATGACCTATGAAATTGCTGACAACAATATTCTTGCCAAGAAGCATTCTTGTTTGGAGTTTAAAGCATTTCCTCCCACACTCCTATAATATTAGGACTGTTTGTGTCATCCCATTGTAGTGCTGGGCAGTAGATCTTTCGGTGGCTCCACATGTGAAGACCAGAAGATAGGCCCTTGCAGACCCCTACCCTCCAGAGTGCTCTTCTATTATGATGAAGGAGGGCCACCTCAGTACTGGAGCATCGCCATAATGTAGGAAGAGAAATGGAGTCCTTAGAGACGCTTGTGACTTGAGGAGGAGCACAGAAATAAGAGCAAATATATTGAGGAACAGGGGGCAGAAAATTTTTGTTTCCTATGTAAATTAATAGTAAATAGATTGTATTTCATTCATAGAGTTTAGTTCTTTCTGGGCACTCCAAAGTTGCTATGTGCTAGGTATCTGATAGCTTATGCCTGAAATCCATCAGGAGGCTAAGATCTGAAGATCTAAGTTCAAGGTAGAAAATGCCTTTAGACTCTTATCTCCACTGAGCCAGCAAAAAGCTTGAAGTGGAAGTGTGGTTCAAGTGGTAGAGCACCAGCCTTAAGTGAAACGCTAAGCCAGAGCTTGAGTCCCTGAGTTCAATCCCCAGTACCATTACACACACACACACACACACACACACACACACACGAAGTTGCCATGTGATCTCACTGGAATGAATCCCAGACAACATGGAACTTTGCATTATTTGGGAAAGTCATCCATAGCAATGCTTCCCAACTTCACTTCCCAGGCTGCTCCTCAAGGAAAGTGAGTGAAACACAGGCTCAGGTTGAGACTCTGATTAAAATATCAGTGGTTCCTTTTAATACCAACTCCATTTTGCTAGCCAAAATTCAAGGCCTATGGCAAATTTTCCCACAGACCCTTCAGACCAGATTTTGAGGAGACTAGGAAATTAAGAGTGAAACAATTTGTAATGAAATCTTCATGTTGGAGAGACTGGAAAAGTCAGGTGAGAACATGGCAAGATACCAAGCTTTTGCCATTAGAGAACATCCCTCAGGACAAGAGAAAGAATATCCTGCTTCTACTTATACAAACTCACTGCCCCAAGCTCCACACTTGGCATTGAACAAGTCAGAGCCAAGCATTGGGGAGGAGATGAAATTCCCTCCACAAGAATGCATTCCCATCACAACTGCCCCTGCTAGAGAGCAAGCAGGTTCTGGGTTTTGGCTGAGCAGCCTGGAGACACTGAAACGTGGGAGTAGAGCAGTGGGAGCTGGAGGGCAATGGACCCTTTATCTCATAATGAAATACTCATAGGACCAGAACTCAACTCATTTTTATGTCAGTGAAAGCAAGTTCTCTCTGAGTATTCTTGAGGAAACCTGTTTTGATAGGTAGCACAAGGCAGGCACTTGCTAGGAGCTGCTTTAAATGATTGGGGTTTCCTAACATTGAAGATCTTCAGGTGAGTCAGAATGACCCAACAGCACCTGAGTAAGGCTGCCGAAAGTGTTTCCTGGGCCTTAGAGTTGAGGAAGGGACCCCATGCAAACAGGAAACCTAGGCTGCTGCCAGGCAGGAAGTAAGCATCTTTTGTCTCTGAACCAGGGGCCTCATGTCTTCTACCCAGCATCTATGAAACTACAGCAGGCTCACTGGTTAGCTTTAAAATAGGGTCAAATCTCAGCTTATCTACAGTTCTTGAATGATGGGTCTTTCTTTCTTTCTTTCTTTCTTTCTTTCTTTCTTTCTTTCTTTCTTTCTTTCTTTCTTTCTTCCTTCCTTCCTTCCTTCCTTTCTTTCTTTCTTTCTTCTTCCTTCCTTTTTCTCTTTCTTCTTTCTTTCCTTCCCTCCTTCCTCCCTCTTTCTCTCCCCCCCCATCTTTCTTTCTTGAGCTAGTGCTTAAACTCTAGGCCTGTGGGCTTTCCTTGAGCTCCTTTTGCTCAAAACTAGCACTCTACCACTTGAGCCACAATGCCACTGAGACCATCCATTGTCCTCCTCTCGAAGCTGGGATAGCCCATGTGTGCAGTCACACCTAGCCATTGGTTGAGATGGAGTCTCACAAACTCTCAACCCAGTCTGGCCTTGAGTTGTGATTCCCTGACCTCTGACTCCCAAATACCTAGGGCTATGGACTTGGGCTAGCTTGCCTGGCTGTGCACCAGATTATTTAGAAAAGTAAACACCAGACAATATGATTAGATCCTTAATATTTCTATAAGTATTATTTTTTTGGTAAGTTGTGGGGCTTGAACTCTGGGCATGAGTCCCTGAGCTCTTCAGCTCAAGGTTAGTGCTCTACCACTTTGAGCCACAGTGCCACTTCTGGTTTTATGGGGTTCATTGGAGATAGTCTCATGGATTTTCCTGCCTGGGGTGGCTATGAACCATGATCCTCAAATCTCAGCCTCCTAAGTAGCTGGGATTACAGGTGTGAGCCATCAGGGCCCTGCTCTATAAATATTCTTACACTTTGTTCTGAGGCATTAATTAAATTACTTGGAAACAATTATTGTTTTTATCTTAATTTAAATATTCACTAGATGGATAATAACAGTATTGAATGTGGGATCAATTATTTGTTTATTTGTTTAGTGCTGGTCCTGGGGCTTGAATTCAGGGCCTGGGTATTTATTTTCCTGAGCTTTTTTGCTCAAGACTAGCGCTCTATCACTTGAGCCATAGGTCCACTTGTGGATTTTGGGGGGTTCTTAATTGGAGATAAGAATCTCACAGCCTGGGCTGCCTGGGCTGTCTTGAACCACAATCCTCATATCTCAGGTTCCCGAGTAGCTAAAATCACAGGCATGAGCCATAGTCTTAGTCAATTTATTTATTTTTATTTTTGTATTTTTTTAGGTTTTTATTTTAAGTTTATGTTTGGTCTGTGATTACATATACTGGTCAATATCTTATTATTGAAGATAATTATTCTTCACAATGATTTGAGAGCCTTGAAATCTTCCATATGCTTTCTTCAAATGGATATTTTAAATTTTTTCATTACACAGCCTTGATAGCTGTACAATGTTGTAATTGTGTTTTAATTGCTCCTTTTTCTGACAAGAAGGAAAAGAGGAAAATGCTACTTGATGGGAATCTGCTTTGTTCTTAGAATTCCACGTTGTTCCCATGGGCCACTGACCACCCGCCCCTGGGGACTACCCCCCCACCCCCCAGTTCCAGGAAAACTTTACCCCTGACCTTATCTAAAAGCGCAGGCAGGATGGGCCTTATCTGAAGCAGGACCACCAGCGTCAGGATGATATCCCTACCATAAAACCTCAAATGGGACAGGTTATACCATAAATCTCAAACAGGACAGTTTGGACAATAAATCCCCAACGGGACCAGGCAAAGAAATTCCAAAGAAGAGTTAGACCTCTTTCCTGATCTCCTCTTCCAGCCCAGTCTTTTTATTTATCCAAAGACCATATTTGAAAGACTTACCGCTCCCCTCTTGACCCAATTTTTTATGTATATAAGCATAGAATATGAAGGATTGACACCCCCCCCCCCACTATTCCAGGTGCATACAGATTTCAGGCAAAACTCACAGATATGCTGGATGCAGGCAGGGCAATCTGACCTAAGCCTGGCTGGAAACATTCCATTGTGGGCCAAATCTGAAGGGAACTCTGAGGCTGAGCCACGAGACCAGGAAAGGGTTAAGAGATTGAACAGAAGGCTGAGAACTGGACCCTGAGAAGGGCAAACCATCAAGGCCAGACAGATAGCTGTTAGAACAATAAAAAGTTTGAGACCTTGGATAACGGAGTCAGTTATCACTAACGATACTTACCCTATTTTCTGCCCACACCTGCAGTCACTTCTGTACTGAACTCAACCTCTGTTTCCTTGTTCAAACCCCACAAAAGCGTAATTCCAACCCCACCTCCTTGCACAGTCCAATCACTTGGGAAGGTTGCTGATCCTCACTGTCTAATAAACAGTCCTTGCCGGTGGCAGATTGAGTCCAGCCTGTTTCCTTCCTTTCTCCTCCATTTTTATAGCACTACTTTCTATAAAATACTAGGAAAATGCCCAAATTAAGATACTAACAACGCCGACATGATGGTATACACCTATAATCTAACACTTGGGAGATAGGCATGAAAATCAAGACTTTGAGGACAGTATAGGTTAAATGTGAGTTCCAGGCCTGCTTCTATCTCAAAATGTGAAATAGTAAGGGAGAGGAGGGACATTGAGGAGAAGAAAGGAGCAAGGGAGGGAGAGAGGGAGAGAAAGAGAGAGGGAGAATGTAAAATATAAGTACACAGAGGTTGTATTGGAGAGTGGCAAAAGTCTGTAGAGAAAAATGAATGGAGACTCCTAAAGAGACCTGTGACAAACAGCATAATGGAACCAAATGATTCTGGACTGAAAGCTCTAATCTATGAGCTACAGAAACAGTTTCTCTTAATGACTCAATTTACCTCAACTTATAAAGTATTATAGATGGGAAGCTAACAGTCACCCTCATGGCAACCAACAGAAACATCTCAAATTCTGTCTTCTTTTCCTAGTCCTTCTATCTGTACATTTCCTCTCTTAAAAACTAACAGTAGTATCATGGTGCCAGTGGTTGACTCCTACAATCCTAGATGCTTAGGAGGCTGAGATCTGAGGATTGCAGTTTGAAGCCAGTCTGGACAAGACAGTTCACGACACTCTTACTACCCACTAACTACCAAAAATATGGAAAAGAAACTGTGGTTCAAGTGGTAGGATACTAGTCCTAAGCACAAAAAGCTCATGGACAGTGGCCCAGCTATGAGTTCAAGTCCCAGGACAAGAACACACATAAGAAATTAACAGTAATAAAAATGACTATTACATTGAATTCTCCATCTCATTTGCTTTACCCAATACTCAGGGGTTAACCTTGGAGAGCTAGTAGATACCCATTTAATCCACTTTAACAATTTAGTGACTTGCTATGGCAAGTGAGGACCACAGATCAGCAGTGCCGGTATCACCTTGGAGCTTGTTAGAAAGCAGACCTATTGAATCTGAGCCTGAGGGTTACAATGATCCCTGGAGATTCACATTCACATTGTGAGCAGCACTTCATACTTCACATATGGCTCCCCCAAATAATGTATTGCACTAATCTTAATGTCACATCAAATGTTTATATGTGGCATCATACTATGCATGTGACAGTAAGTTGTTCTGAAAGCTAATGAGGCTAAGAGAGATCTAGTACATTCTGTGTGTGTGTGTGTGTGTGTGTGTGTGTGTGTGTGTGTGTGTGTGTGTTATAGGATACTGACCTAGGGCCTTGCACATGCTAAGCAAATGCTCTACTACTTTAAGGCATACCTGAAACCCTCTAGTAAACTCCCTTTTTTTCTTTTCATTAAAATTTTTTATTGTTATTATACAGGCCAATCTAGGAATTTAAGCCTGAGTTCCCAAGTTTAAATCTGTGTGGATAAGATTTGAGAAAGTGTTTATCTGTACATGAAGAAATCATGAGGCAAATACACCAGAAATCTACTAAATAAAGAATTGATATTGCCAAGAGAAATTCAGCCCACATAGCAAAATCTATGACTCTAATTCTCCAAGTAGTCTTTCTAAACCTCTGCATACAAGAAGTGGGGAGTAGTGAAGTTAATAATGAAGAAAGTGGAATCTTCTAGAAACAGGGGCCAAACGACAGTGAACAGACAACCCTGCTTCTGCCACGGTCTTTTTTCTTTAATTTTTATTGTTATTATAAAGGTGATGTACAGAGGGGTTACAATTACGTAAGTCAGGCAAAGACCGCATTTCCTTTTGACAATGCTGCCCCTTCCCTTGCTCTTTCCCAGTCCCCCATGGTCTTTGTTAACTTGCCTTTTACAAGTCAGCTATGACTATGCAGATGACACCATTGCCCCAGCAGATAGTGCATACAAAGAACTGGATTCCTGAAGACCACAAGAAGAGAAATTAAGCCATCTGCTTTAAGTCATACTGACTTACAGTTGGGTATCTCTCTCTCTCTTTCCATTTCTCTCTCTCTCATTAATGTATATTAATTATACAAGGGGGTTACATTGTAATTTGCGCTCATAAATATAATATAGTTGGATCAAACTTACCCTCTCTCTTAGCCTCTACCCTCTCCTATTTTCTTTTAATAGGTTTCATATAGTACATACAATGAACTTCAAGCATTTCACAACCCTCTCCCTCTCACAGTCTCCTCTAACTGTTGCTGTTTAGAAATGTGTCGAATTATTACTATTTCTGTAGCTCTAGATTGTACATATTAGAGAAAGCATAATATTTATCTTTCTGATCTTGGCTTTGTAATGTGACCATCTTCAGTTCTATCCATTTTTGTGCAAATGACAGATTTTCATTCTGTCTGGTTGAATAGTACTCCACTGTAGGTCCCTTTTTATAAAGTATAACTACACCAATTTAAAATTGATATATTTATTCTTCCCCTCTAAATCTGCTCTTTTAACAGACTGGAGTAAATGGCAGGTCCAGCCTTCCACTTGCTCATGCTGAAAATCTTTAAAGGCATTCATTGTTCTGGCACTATTGGAACACAGCATCAAAACCAAATCTGTCCTTTGTAACTTAGGCTAGAACTTCCCATCCATGGAACAAGCTTGTGCCTCACCTTAAGTGACATTGATACTCTGCCATTAACATCCACCAAAGGCCACCAAGAACATAAGTGTAAGTCAAAGAAGTGAGTCTACTATTGCAGCTGGAAAGAATACTTTGAGGCCTGTCATGGAATCTCAGAAACAATGACAGCAAAGAACCTGCTATAAGATTTCAGGAAGTCCCCAGGAAATTCTAGGTGTCAGAGAGTGTCTTCAGAGAATAAAGTGAAAACTATAGAGACAGAAAGATAAGTTGGTAATTGGTAAAGAAATGGCTGTCATTCATTTTTGTAGAGAAGAGATACATCTATAAAATGAGAATGATCTTGTTTTTATGATCTGAGAGTGACATTATGTACATTGATTCTTTTATGAGATAATGTCCAGGAAGACAATATAGCTGAGGTCAGCTTACAGAAATAATGTGACAGTCAGGTTATCTCAAGATATCAGGTGCTGTTTGTCTTCCAAGGAGGGGACAATGGTCCTTGTGCAGGCATAGACAGTCAGCTTCTCTCTGTGACCCTCCCATAAGGAAGAGGAGCTGTCCTCAAGGGCATCCTCGCCAGCTTCTGCTCCTCAGAAGTGTGCATCTTCAGCCTACACTCCTGCCTGGCCATTGTGACACTTGTCCCAGCCCTGTATGGTTGACTGAGGTCTGTTCCCAGAGACCAGAAGACTGTCACTGCCCTGTTTACTCTCATTATTTCTATGTGGTGTTTCCTTTCTTCCTTATTTAGAACAAAATGTATAGACATTTCCTCTTTGCCTTTGAGTTGTTTTTTGTTTTGTTTTTGTTAATTGTGGGGCTTGAACTCTGGGTCTGGGCTCTGTCCCTGTGCTCTTCAGCTCAAAGCAAGTGTTCCACCATTTGAGCTACAGCACTACTTCCAGTTTTCTAGTGGTTTATTGTAGATAAGAGTCTCATGGACTTTCCTGCCTGGGATGGCTTTGAACTGTGATCCTCAGATCTCAGCCTCCTGAGTAGCTAGGATTACAGGCGTGAGCCACCAGCGCCTGGTTTGCCTTTGGTATTCTTATTTATTTGTGCCTTCACTGATATTTAGAGTTGAAGAGAATGGGTTGGTTTCAAAAATGAGCTCATGCTGCCATGTTGGTCTGGAGATAGCCAAAAGTCTTTCTATACCTTTCTCTGGACTGAAGTTTCCTAACACGTGGCACTCCTCAGCCATTTCTCCATCAACAAATGAATTGTAATGGTCATTTTTTTTCTAAGCATTCTTAGCCACACTGGGTTGTGTACATCTGGACATCATCTTTTCTGCCTCTTAAAGACCAACATTGGAAAATGAGACTTGTGGCATGGTGATATATGCCTATAGTCCCAGCTGCTCAGGAGCCTTAAGTAGGAAGATTGAAACCTGGAGTTGAGGCCAGCCAGGGCAGCATATTACCCCAGCCCAAAAGCAAAGCAAAACAAATCAGGAGTGGGACCTAGGATAACTGGCTGGCTTTCTGGATAGCCTTTTGCCATATTTTGGCAAGCTATGCCATATTCTCGACTCAGGAGTAATAAGCTGCCCAAACCTGATTTAGGCTTCTAAAATGGGGAAACAACAAAATATACAGAGCTTCAAACTCCTAGATAATCTTCTGAGTTATCTTTGATGCCTATAATGATTGAGCCTTTCATTCTTGCTTTCTTTGCATGAGGCACGTCTTACACTTTGTCACACTGGCATCAACCTCAACAGTATCTGTCAGTGCCCCATTGAGAAAAAAGATTCAAGGAAGCTGGGCACTTGTGGCTCACATCTGTAATGCTAGCTATTCAGGAGGCTGGGAGCAGAGGATCATGGTTCAAAACCAACTGGGCAGGAAAGCCCATGAGACTCTTACCTCCAATGAGCCCACAGAAAACCAGAAATACAGCTGTGGTTGAAAGTGGCATAGAATTAGCCTTGAGCGTAAAAGCTCAGGGGCAGTGCTGAAGCTCTGAATTCAAGCCCCACAACCAACTCATTCACACACAAGACTCAAGAGTAAAGAGGTTATGGAACAAGTCTTACAACCTTTTTGTCTTATTGGGTCATGGAAAATAGGCAAATCAAAGGGCAAGTGGGATTTATGGAAACAACATAGCAGAGGATTCCTGCAGGAGAATCTTGAAACGATGTAGATTATAAAACACAGGAGGAGGCTTATGGGTACAGAGGCCCGGTGTTTCCCTTCATCCACTTATTCTCAGCTCCATAGTCTCCCAGACACAAAAACAAATCACATGACTGCAAGCTAATCATTTAATGAACATGTAGAAGAAGAACTTATTCAAGTAGAGTTGCCCTGGACATGGCAAAGAGAAATATAGAGAAAATCTTGATTTTTGATTAATTAAGTCATCCTAGGTGATCACAGAAGATTTAAAGATGCAGGAGTGAAATCTCTGTGTGTGTGTGTGTGTGTGTGTGTGTGTGTGTGTGTGTGTGTGTGTGTGTGTGTTGGAACTCAGATCACAGACCTTTTCAAAAGATCCCTGGAGATAAAAAAGGGGTGAACACAGAACCCAAGCAATGCTGTGTTCACTCAGCACTAAACAAAGCAAAACATAGAAACTTACCAAGTTCTCTTTCAATTAAATTGAAGACAAGCAGAAATTCCACTACAGTGACAGTGAAGTAACAGAATTCCCCGGCATTTTAACACAAGGTACAGAGTGATGTATTTTTATTGCTCATGTGGTCTTAAGCTTCCCCAACTGATTCTATGAAAAATAGAAAGTAATGAAGAATCGGAGGCTTGTGTCTACCATCTTTAGCATAAGAAGTTTTGAAGAACTTTTCATGTATCAATAACTAATGGAAAAATCCACTGTTTATTTTATGCTTATTTCATACAAGTTGCTGAAACGTTCACATATGTTATCTGAATAAAGTTTCACAATAAGTCTAAAGTAGAACTGGATGAAATAACTAAGAATCTGTTCTCCATGTTGGGGGACAATTGGGTGGGGGCAGACATTTCCTGATGATAAGTCAAGGGCAAGCAGAGTTCAAAGGAAGACATGGTCATCTTAATGGAATCAGGAGATGGCCTTCTCAGCTTTTGGATGGACCATAAACACCAATCTGAATGCACTCGAGTGAATGCTCACTCCTACTATTCCTTTCCATTTCTGATTCCTACCCCATCGTCAGTCACTGACCTCTTTTCATCTGTGTTATATCCACACAGCAAAACTTTACAGTAACAGCCATTTTTTCTTCATTTTTTAGTTGCTGAAGTCATTTGCTCCCAAGCTCTTGGCAGGACTGGATCCTGAATCCATGGTTCCAAAGTTCAGTGTAAACTCTCTACACAAACCTCCTTACCAAATTATTTTCATTGGAATCTTTGGCAACCACCCCATATGCTTATGAAAGGCCCGTGTCCTACTCTCCTTCCAGTAATCACAACCTGGAGGCTTAGGTCATTTTGCCACTTCAGACCTGGAGACAACAACCTGTTGAGGTAGAAAAAGACACATTTAGATACCGGCTTCTATGTATTTCTTTGAGAGAAACTAGATGACCCTCCAGCTTGTAACAAAGGAGACAGATTACCTCCCTAGAATTTTTCCTCTTTGTGGCATAAAATTCAGGAAGAAAAAAGTGAGGTAGGTAGGCTTACCAACTTTCGTCAGGTCCACTATGTTTCCCTCAACAATTCCAGCTTTCTCACAAACCTCCATAAACTTTTCCTTAATTTCTGCTCTCCTATCTGGTTGTCAGCCTGGAAAGAGAGTGACAATAACCAGAGTGTCTTGGGTGTTGGTCATAGAGATGAATGAAGAAGCGGGGATCCAGGAGGGTGGCAACAACTGGGCACGCATGCTGAATTTGACTTCAGTAGGGTATCTTTCTGGTATGATGGAAGATTTGATAATTTTCCCAGCACTGAATCTGGAGGGAGGACCAGAGGTAAACATCAGTCTTCACTGGGGGAGAGATGACCAGAGATCATTGGAAAGATCATTTTATAGCTAAGATTATTTTCGTTCCTGCCCTTCCACTCCCGGGTAAGCATCACCATGCAAATACTCGACCATAGAGTGCAGCCAATTGGAAATTGTTCTTATTCTTGACAAGAAATCTAAGATATTCATTACATGCCACATCAGCTACACTAAATACCTTGTGTCCACCATCTGCAGAGAAAGCAGAATAGGGCTCAGAATTTCTTAAATACACACGAGTAATGCAAAGTATTTACCAGCCACACACAAAAGCAAATGCATATTCTGAAAGAAATAGTGTGAAAATACCTAATGCCTTCTATTTGCCCTTTTTTTGTGTGTCAGTCGTGGGGCTTGAATTCTGGGCCTGGGTGCTGTCCCTCAGTTCTTCAGCTCAAGGCTAGCACTCTATCATTTGAGCCACAGAACCACGTCTAGCTTTTTCTGCTTATGGTGCTGAGGAATTGAACCCAAGGACTCATGCATGCAAAGCAAGCACTCTACCACTAAGCCACCTTCCCAGCCCTCTTCTCTTTGCATTTCCTTGAGCTTCATAAAGGAATTTCTAACTGAAGTGATCACTAGTGAGCATTTTTCACCAGCAGCAACTTCTCCTCCATCACCCTTTCTGAGACCTATGCCTGTCTTTCAGTATTTCTGTGGGTCACATGCCTCTGGGGTCTGTTAGGACACTGGTATCGCCTACACGAGGCTACATACTGTGTAGCATGCAATGAAATTGGCCATCAGAAGTGATAAAACATTTCAACAAATGAGAATCTATCCTGTCCAACTTATTTTGACATTTTTTTCCTGCCAACTAATTTTTGTCACGGGCAGTACTTTTGACCACGTTGCCCTCTTTATTTGATGGGATTACATGTTAGGTATTGGCTTTTGCTCACGTGTTCCCTAAATTCAGAATGTGGCAAATAGAATGGGCTCCTCATATTAGAAAAATAAGTAATAATAATTGGTCAAGGTCTTAAAAATAGGGCACTTTAATAAATCCCATGCACTTAGATACACAGTTTAGAAAGACTTTTTGTATCCTTACACTGAACATATATACACCATCCTTCTCTTTTTATCACAAGTTACAAAGAATTCAGTATACTGTCCAGTTACACTGTAAAACAGAATGAGTTGATGCCTTGGATACATGATTGAAGCTGCTTTCCCAGCCTTTACTCAAATTGTATCTTCAGTTTCTGATTCCATTTCTATTTGAAAACATTTTACAATTACCACACAGATTATATTTATACTACTTGTCTCTGTCTCTCTGTTCTCTTCCCCTCTTACCACTCTCTCTCCTGCTAGTCCTCAGTCACTCTTCAATGTTCAGGGCACTGTCCCTCATCATTTTTACTCAAGATTAGCTACCACTTGCACCTGAGCTTCAATTTGATACTTTAAGAATGACTAAAACAACCTTTTCCTGTCACTATTTCCCACTGTTACTATACTACAACCACTTCTCTAACTCAGTGCTGACTTTACAAATGTCACCTGGCCTTACAAATGACTTTTGGGAGTTGGTCCTCCCAAAAACTCATGAGGAAGTCTCATTCTTATACCTTTTAGCCCCAGAAAATCAATATGGAAAGGTATGCATCTTGTTGGTCAACTTCTAGTAAGAAATTCACATTCTATATTCCATGCTCTAATCTTATGCTGTATTTGCACACTAATATGATTTAACTTAGTTACTCCTAGTAAGTTTATTCCTGTACCAACTCTCAATTCCTGCAAAACCCCAAATGCATCAAGTCCTTGGTTAATATCAGATGAGGGACTCTGGTTTGGATCCAGGCTCAGCATATATGTACACCACTGCCTGTGTCCATGTATGTCCATGTGTTTGTATGTCCATATGTGCACCTAAACTTGTATCTGTATGTATTTGGGTATGCAGAGGTCCAAGCTAAAAACCAGGTTTCTGTTTCCTCGTTCCCAAACAAAAATAGGCCACACTTAGATGGTATGGCATTTAAACAACAGGGGAGAGTTCTTCAAAACATCAATATATTCCACAAAACTCTCATGCCACCATTTTCTTCTATATTTTTCTTTTGGTCAGAGGTCAATAGAACGGTAACCCATGTCCCTGTAATCTTCAAAAAATAAGTAAGATGATTGAGAAAAGAGAAGCAATATCACATGTACACTTTCTCCTTGGCTCTCACTGGTGGACCAGGACTTATAATGTGATTTGCAGTTGGAATTGTCTCAGGTCCATTGGCACAGCACCTGTGCCCTTTTCTATTGTCCTTCCAGCAAGAGAGGCTGCCCCAAGCATTGTCACATTTCAGTATGGTACAAATGCTCTTAGTTGGAGGTTTGAAACCACCCCTTTTGTCAAATGTAAAGAATTTCTGAGCCCTCAAAGGACCTATCTGGCTTCAGATTTCCCCAAGGCTTCCCCTTCCCCCAGCAAAGTCAGAAATTGAGGTACTCCATGACCTACCTTTGATGGATCAAAGTTCTTCACAACTTCCATTTTTCCTTCACTGTAGGTACAGACCCAAGACAGCCCCAGACACAGGAGCAGCAGCTTCTTCTTTGTAGTGGATTCAGCAATGGTTCAATGCTGAAGTGCTTTGGTCTTCATATACATCTTGAGTCCAGTACTAAACTGCAAGTTTCCACCTTCCATCCTCCCCTTCCAAGAAATAATCCTTGATTCAGTGGTGTGAAGTCAAAGATTGTTGCTGCCTTTGAAACTTGGCAATTTGTCTCTTTTAGATTTATTTAGTTACCTTACAGTTATCAGAACAAAATCTCAGGTTGGGAAATGTAGCTCAAATAAAAAAGCACTAAGCCCTGAATTCAAACCCCAGTAATATCAAAAACAAAAGCAAAACCAGGAAAACACATTCTCAAGAAAAATAGTGAATAACCTAGAGTTGCCACTTGAACCCAGATTTAACATTGGATATAGGATTGACAGCAGAATCCAAACTGCTACATTGAAAGTCAAAATGTATCAGCTAGTTTACATCTGAGACCTTTTAGAGTTCAACCTGAAACAATCTGGTGATCAAACTAAGTCTTGTTCAAGGTCACTTGTAGAAGAAGTGCTAAGCCTAGGATTTTGCAAGTTTACTTACAAAGAAAATAGACACAATGAGAACATTCTTTATGGTATCACAAATCTCATCAGCCTTGGGCCAGACCTATAAAATAATATTTTGATGTTCAGAATAAAGAACATAAGAAATGGTTGTGCTTTACAGATATTATTTCATTTAATCCGCATAATAGCTCTACATGGTATGTAATATTATCCTGTTTTTACAGTGGTGTGGAGGAAGACTCAAAAAGGTTAAGTAATCACACCGAGGTCACACTGCCAATAAATGGGAGAACTCATATTTGGACCTAGACTATCAAATCGCAGAGCCCCTCCTCTTAGTCTACTCCAGAGGTCAAGGCAGAGGGAGGATGGTGCTGTAGAAGGAGGAGGGTGAGCAGTGCTGTAGACTTTGGAAGGTGTCTACCTGGGAATTGCTAGTAAAAACACTGTCCGAAGATTTCTCAGAACACAAGGCACTATGTGTTAGCATTCCCTCAGCCCCTCCCACTTCATTATCCTGGGGCAGCTAGCTTGTAGCCCCCAGCTGCATCCGCAGAATGCCTTCCACCCAGACCTGAACTCCTTCCTGCCCTAGAACTCTCCTGGGATTGGTTGGCATTCCCGCTCTCATCCCAGACCTAGCTGCTCGGACAGAGTAACTCCCACCTCTAGCTCCAGTGTTACAAGGAGCCACCTGAATAGGGGCAGGTGCCACATTGCTCTCACTCCCATGAGGGAGATGACCATGTCACACACTTTGATAAACCTCCTTCTCCTATCTGTGATTGCCTCTGAATGGTCTTCTAGGATGGCTGGGTTGGATTCTTGCATTGTGGGTGTAGTTGTAAGGGTCTGATTAAGTGAAGAGTGAATAATACCTCTCTTCTGACATTCAAATATTTGATGGAAAATTTCAGAATCATTGCTTTTCTAATAAGGAATGAGAAAATGTTTCCATAACAAAATTCACAACAATTCTGTATTCATGGCCTCAAAGCAAGTGTCTGGCCACCAACTCTATTAAGATTTGTGCACCCAATTTTACAAATGAAGCATCTTATGAGTGATTCAAAGGAAGGGTGGGTAATAGTCCATATCAGGTTGTTGAGAAATAACTAGCCAATGTGGAGAAGAAATTTATGGAGTACTTACATGCCCAGCTAACAGTCCACTTTTAGCCAGATGACCTGATAAAAACTCACTGGCTTATTGGAAATGGAATTAGTGACCTTGCACCCAATCATGCTCTAGAATAATTGGACAAATTATTAACTGAAAATACTGAAGGCATTTTTCAGTCCATGTTACATAACATGCTAACCTCAGCAAAAAGAAAAAACAAGTGACAGTGCCAGGTTCTCAGTTTAAGCCCTAGTTTGGAAGGAAGGAAGGGAGGGAGGGAGGGAGGGAGGGAGGGCTTAGACAATACTAAAATGTAATAGATTCCCAATAAATATTATTTCCTTCACACTGTCCCTCTCTTCTTTTGAGGTTAGATCCTGTCTTTCTGTGTTTTAGGCAAGTTCCTTCCTTTCTCTGGGCCTCAATGCAGTCATGAGAAAAATGAGAAGACTGGTTCTGAAATGGACAGAGAGAACATCTTTTCTTTATTTCATTAACTGGAGAACACCACTGACATCTGGCTCTCCAGGATCCTGAGACAAGAACGCCTGTGGAAAGCCAAGGCCGATCCCCAAAGGTGAAAGGATCTGTGCCATCTAACACGTCTACAATACCCACATTGAGAAACACTGCGTATTATGTGGGCCTTGGAAAATTTCCCCATTTGACGACAAATGGATGCTTCTAGTGTTTTCTTCAAAGGATGGTCTCAGTGCTACTGAGACCTATTTTAGTTAAGGAAAACATGTTGTTTCTAACCCTTTAATAGTTCCTTAAACAATTAATTACATGCCTGAAATGTCGTCCCATTTTGTTGACCTGCTCCTGTCTGAAGGCTAGCTCTTGATTTTTGCTGCTGCCTGCCACACTGAGCAGATTTTTTTTTGTCGTTCATGGGGCTTGAACTCTGGGCCTGGGGGGCTTTCCCTGTGCTCTTCAGCTCAAGATGAGCACTCTACCACTTGAGCCACAGCGCCACTTCCAGTTTTCTAGTGGTTTATTGGAGATAAGAGTCTCACGGAGTTTCCTGCCCAGGCTGGCTTTGAACCATAATCCTCAGATCTCAGCCCCCTGAGTAGTTAGGATTACAGGCATGAGCAACCAGCGCCCGGCAGAGCAGATTCATTTTTAATCACAGATTGCTCCAGAGCACCTTTCTTGGGAATAAGCTAGTCATTACTCAGTACCAAGGCCTGATCCAAAGAACCACAGTGTCATTAAAGGCCATAGTACATTCAGCAGAATAAGATATTCCATGCCCAAAACAGCTATAGCATTCCAAGAGAATGTGTGAGGTCAACTAGCCTCATCCTGAGTCTGCTCCAAACAACATGTGTTCTCTTCACTTGTTTTGAAGTGATACACATGATACAATTGCCACCACAACCATGAGAAGTCTAATAGGAAACATAACACTTCAAATAAATGTACTGCCACCAGGCAAGTGTCATAGGACATAGTAATACAAGGAGGTTTAACTGGATACACCAATTAGGAAAACCTGTCAGCCTTCTGAGGGCAGGGGGCAATGCCTGTTCACTGCTGCATGCTCACAATTTCGGGTGTTTATTTTTGTTTTTTCAAGGCATATGGCTAGCACTGAATAAATATTAACAGAATAAAGAAAAGTGGAAGAGACTTTGTGAAAGTTAAAATGTGTTTGTGACTTAAACTAAGTATCACTATCCCACAATACTGTGAATTTTGTGAAATTTATCTAATCACTTCACTTCAATGAAGGAAAAAAAGTGGGAGAGACTGAAAGGAGAAGGAGGATTATGAAACAATCAGGTGATAAGCAAAGGGCCTTCCAAGAAGAGGGAAGAGGAGATATGCAGAAGCTAGCAGCAAGCAGGCCTATAGAAACTTCAAGGACCAAAAGGAAACCTGTGTTGCTGGAGCGTGGACAGCAGAGGGACTGGAGAGGGGGCTTCGTTCATTTGCTAGGGTTGCCCTCACAAAAACTCTGGTTGGTTGTGACAGCAGAGGTTTAAATTTCACAGTCCTGGAAGTCTGAGATCTCCTTGGATTGTATATGGACACCTTCTCCTGTGTGTTCACATGGCCTTCACACTGGGTGAACCTGATCCAGAAGTCTCCAAGATCCCTACAACTGTCGATGTGTGGATCTGTTCAGCTCATCTATGGGTGATAAAGGGAGAATCCATCACTACATTTCCCATCAGTAGTTCAGAATACCAGTGAAGTTCATAGAAGTTTGCAATGAGGAAGACTCATGAAGAATAGGCAGACACAGCAAGGGGCAGGGTTGCCACCTACTGGCCACCCAGAGTTGAACTGTATCAGGGTGTCAGGGCAGCAGAAGTTAGAACCCAGGATCTCCTAGACAAGCTAGGCAAATGCTCTACTACTTGAATCATGCCTCTACTCTTTTGTTTGTTTGTTTTGAGTGTCTATGAACTCATGTCCAGGCACTGATCCTGAGCTTCTTTTGTTCAAGCTAGTGCTCTATCACTTGAACCACAGAGTCACTTCCAGCTTTTTCTTTTCTTTTCTTTCTTGTCAGTCATGGGGCTTGAACTCTAGGGCTGGGCACTGTCCCTCAGCAATTCAGATCAAGACAAGAGCTCTACCACTTGAACCACAGTGCCACTTCCAGTTTTCTGGTAGTTTATTGGAGATAAGACTTTCCTGTCGGGGCTAGCTTTCAACTGCGATCCTCAGATCTCAGCCTCCTGAGTATCTGGGATTATAGGCTTGAGCTACCGGTGCCCTGCACTTCCATCTTTTTCTAACTATCTTATTGGAGATAAGTCTCACAGAGTTTTCTGCCCCTGATGGATTAAAACTGAGATCCTCAGATCTCAGATCACTGCTTCTAACTGTGATCTTCATATTCTTAGATCTCAGCCTCCTGAGTAGCTAGGATTACAAGCAGGAGCCACCAGCACTGGGTTTGATTGACAGATTGATTGATTTTTAATTTTTATTGTAAAGATTATATACAGAGGGGTTATCTGTTACATAAGTTAGGTATGAGCACATTTCTGTTTGAACAGTGTCACCACTACCCCTAATTTTCTCCCAGATTTTTCCCTCCTGACCACTCTCCCAAACAAGTTGTATACTTCATTTCAAACATAGCATCTAGTGAGTATCACCGATTAATTAGTTAACCATTTATCCCAGCATTTCTGTGCATCCCTATCCCCTTCCCAAAGCAGATACACTTAAAATGCAAACCAAAAGGTACAGAAATAAAAAATGCTGACAACCAGGAAAAACAGAAGAAAAAAGAACCACAAATAGTAAAATAAAATAAAAACCTGTTTCCATTTCTTGGAATTTATTTCGGTAAACATCATTTTATATGATCATATGCACATAGCTCTTGAGTCCGTGCAATCTTCTCCTAAGAATATCCTCCTTTAGTTTCACTGTGTGTGTGCTTATGGTCTTGTTTAATTTATCAAGTCCAAGTGTAACTTTTTGTCTTTTACTATTCATTGGGTTTACTTGTAGATTTTTTTTGGGGGGGGAGGTTGGCCATGGGACCTAAACTCTGGTCCTGGGTGCTGTTCCTCAGCTCTTCAGCTCAAGGCTAGTGCTCTACCACTTGAACCACAGCGCCACTTCTGGCTTTTTCTGCTTATGTGGTGCTGAGGAATTGAACCCAGAGCCTTATGCATGCAAGGCAAGGACTCTACCACTGAGCCACCTTCCCAATCCCTACTTCTAGATTTATAGGAAGGAAACCATGCACCCTATGTTTCTTGGGCTCTGGCTTACTTCGCTTAATACAATTTTTTCACATTCTTTCCATTTGCTTATGAATGGGACAATGTCATTCTTTCTGATGGAAGCATAGAATTACATTCTGTATATATACCACATTTTCTTGATCCATGTGCTTACTGAGGGACATCTAGGTTGATTCCATATTGTGGCTAGGGTAAGCAATGCTACAGTGAACATGGCTGTGCTGGTTGCTTTACTGTGGCCTGGTTTGTCATCAACTGGATATATATATACACAGGCGGGGGGTGCTGGGTCATAAGGAAGCTGTATGTATGGTCTTTTGAGGAAACTCCACACTGCTTTCCAGACTGGTTGACAAGTTCATATTCCCACAGTGTAGTAGTGTTCTCTTTTGGCCACATCCCTGCTGGTATCTGTTATTGTTAGTTTTCTTGATAATAGCCATTCTAACTAGGGTGAATTGGAATCTCAGTGTTTTGATTTGTACTTTTTATGGCCAGAGATGTTGACCATCTCTTCATGTGTCTATAGGAAGTTCCATGAACATTCTTACTTCTTCTTCTGAGAAGTCTCAAATCTTTAAGCCTTCAGCCCATTTATTAATTTGGTTGTTGTTTCTTTAAGGAATTTTTTAGGGGTTAAGTTTTTGCACTCTAAGTATATTTTGGATATGAGGCCCTTGTCTGATGCATAATTAGTAAAGATTTTCTTTTATTCTGTGGGCTTTCTATGTATCTTGTTAGCTATGTCCTTTGCCATGCAGAAACTATTTTGATATAATCCCATCTATCCAGTCTTTCTTCAATTTTTTGTGATTATGGATCTTTACTTAGGAAGTTTCAACCCATGCCAAGGAGCCTTATCATTTCTCCCATCCTTTCCTGTAATACTTTCAGGGTATCTGATCTTACATTAAGGTCTATGATTGATTTGGAATTGATTCTGGTTTAGGGTGATTTATAAGGATCTAGCTTCAATTTTCTGCATGTGTATAACCAATTCTAACAGCAGTGTTTGTTGAAGAGGGCGTTTTGGGCTTCCTTATCAAATATCAGTGGCTATAGATCTGCAGGTTCCTTTCTGGGTTTTCTATTCTATTCCTCTGGTCCTCAGGCATATTCTTGTGCCAGTACCAAGCTGGTTTTATTACTATGGCTTTATAATAGAGTTTGACATTTCTACAGCACTCTTCTTCTTACTAAGGATTGATTTTGCTATTCAAGGTCTTCTATTATTCCATATGAATTTTTGGATTGCTTCCTCTAGATCATTGAAGAATGTTGTTGGGATTTTGATGGGTATTGCATTGAATATGTAGACAGATTTGGATAGTATTGCCATTTGCACAATGTTAATCCTTCCAAGCCAGGAGCATGGAAGGTTTTTCCATTTCTTTAAATCTGCTTCAATTACCTTTTTCAGGTGTTTAAAGTTTTTATTGTAGAGATCCTTCACATCTTTGGTAAAGTTAATTCCTAGGTATTTTATTTTTTGAGCATATTACAAAAGGAGTTGCTTTCCTGATTTAAGTCTCATTGTACTCATTTTGTTTTTTGTTTTTTGTTTGGTCGCTTGTGGGGCTTGAACTCTGGGCTTGGGTGCTATCCCTGCACTCTTCAGCTCAAGACAAGCACTCTACTGCTTCAGCCCCATCACCACTTCCGTTTTCTAGTGGCTTATTGGAGATAAAAGTCTCATGGACTTTCCTGCCCGGTCTGGCTTTGAACAGTGATCCTCAGATCTCAGCCTCCTGAGTAGCTAGGATTACAGGCATGAGCCACTGGCGCCCGGCTTATACTCATTGTTGACATACAGAGAAGCTACTGATTTTTATGGGCTAATTTTATACTGTGCTATTTTGCCGATGTTTTAGTTCAGCTCAGGTAACTTGGTAGAATCTATAGGGTTCTTTAAAGCATCATGTCATCTGCAATGAAGGTAGTTTTATTTCTTTTTTTAATTTTTATTTATTTTTTATTGTGAAAATACTATACAGAGGGGTTACAATTACATTGTGGTTTTATAACTACTTGGATCCCTTTTATATTTGTCTCTTGTCTTATTGCTCTTGCTAGGAATTCCAGTACTATATTGCAGAGGAGTAGAAAGAGTAGACATCCTTGTCTTGTTGCTGAGTTTAGAGGAAATGGTTTTACCTTTTCACCAGTAAGCATGATGCTAGCTGTACATTTGCCATATGCAACTTTTGTTATATTGAGGAATGTTCCATAGATTCCTAGCTTCTCCAGAGCTTTTGTCATAAAGGGGTGTTGAGATGATCATGTAGTTGCTTTCCTTGATGTGTTGAATTACACAATTTGACTTGCATATATTAACCCAGCCTTGCTACCCTGGGATGACCCATTTGATCGTAGTGTATTATTTTTTTGGCTAGTTGTTGAATTCACTTGGCCAGAATTTTATTGAGAAGTTTTGCATTGAGGTTTAATAAGAGATAGATCTATAATTCCCTTTCTTTGATGAGTCCTTATATAGTTTTGGGCTCAGGGTTATTCTGGCTTCATAGAATGGGTTCCCTTTCTATTTCATTGAAGAGTTTGAGGAGTATTAGAGTAAGTTCTCTTTTGAAGGCATTATAGAAGATAGTTGTATTCTAATTTTATTCCCCTGTGGTCTGAGAGAATGCAGGGCATAATTTCAATGTTTTTGTATTTGGACCAATTTGCTTTGTGACCTAACATGTAGTCTATTTTGGAGAATGTTTCATGTGCTTCTGAGAAAAACATGTATTCTGTTGCTGATGGGTGAAATATTCTATAGATGTCTGTTAAGTCTAGTTGGTCTATGCAGTTGTTTAGATCTGAGGTTTCTCTGTTGAGTTTTTGCCAGGTTGATCTATCCAATGGGGAAAGTGGTGTTAAAGTCACCAACAATCAATGTCTTTAGATCTATGGGTGATTTTAGAGAAAGTAGTGTTTCTTGGATAAATTTGAGTGTTCCAGTATTTGCTGAATAGATATTTAGAATGCCTGAACTCTGGGCCTGGGTACTATCCCTCAGCTCTTCAGGTCAAGGCTAGCACTCTACCACTTGAGCCACAGCACCACTTCCGGCTTTTTTTCTTTTTGCTTATGTGGTGCTGAGGAATCAAACCCAGGGCCTCATGCATGCAAGGCAAGCACTCTACCACTGAGCCACCTTCCCAGCCCCTAGAGATCCTTGTCCTTCTTTATCTCTTCTCACTAATTTTAATTTGAAGTCTATTTTATCTGATATTAAGATTGCTACTCCAGTCTGTTTGTGGGGGCCATTTGCTTGGTAGATTTTATTCCAGCCTTTCACTTTCAGAATATATTTGTTTTTGTGGGGAAGGTGCATCTCTTGAAGACAGCAGATGGAGATAGATGGATCCTACTTTTTGATCCAACTATACAGTCTATGTGATTTATGCAGCATCTTATAAGTGATTCAAAGTAAGGGTGGGTAATAGTCTATACCAGGTTGTTGAGATATGACTGGCTAGTGTGGAGAAGAGATTTATGGAATGCTTACATGCCCCAACAGTCCACTTTTAGCCAGATGACCTAACAAAAACTCACTGGCGCATTGGAAATGGAATTAGTGACCTTGTCCCCAATCACCCTCTTCAATAATTGAACACATCATTAATTAAGAATGCCAGAGGGAATTTTCAGGTAATGTTACATAATATGCTAACCTTAGCAAAAAGCCGAGTGAGAGTGCTAGGCTCTCAGTTCAAGTCCCATTTGGAAGAGAAGAAGGAAGGAAGAAGGAAGGAAGGAAGGAAGGAAGGAAGGAAAGGTGGGTTTAGATGATACTAAAATGTAATAGCAGGGAGGGGGGAGGCTGGGAAGGGATGTGAAGGGTAAACAGAGGAGGCAATGCTTGGTAAGAAATGTACGCATTATCCTGCCCATGCAATTGTAACCCCTCTGTACAGTATGTTCACAAATAAAATAAAATTAAATTAAATTAAAAAAACAAACAAAAAATAAATAAATAAAATGTAATAGCTTCCCAATAAATATGATTTCCTTCAACTGTCCCACTCTTCTTTTGAGGTTAGATCCTGTCTTGTCTGTGTCTTAGGTAAGTTCCTTCCTTTCTCTGGGCCTCAGTGTGGTCATGAGAAAATGAGAAGACTGGTTCTGAAATGGGGCGGAGGGAACATCTTTTGTTAATTTGAGAAACTGGAGAACACTACAGATATCTGGCCTCCAGGATCCTGAGACAAGAAAGCTTGTGCAAAGCCAAGGCTGGTCGCCAAAAGTGGAAGGGTCTATGTCATATAACATGTCTATAAAACCTGCATTGAGAAACACTGCATGATACCATGTGAGCCTTGAAAAACTTCCCCTTCTGACAACAAATCAATGCTTCTTTCTTCAAAGTATGTCAGATAGGCAGCAGTGCTTCTGAAACCTGTTTTGGTTAAAGAATGTACATTTTGTTTCTAACTCTTTAATAGTTCCCTAAACAATTAATTACATGCCTAAAATATCATCCCCTTCTGTTGACCTGCTCCTGTCTGAAGGCTAGCTCTTGCTTTTTGCTGCTGCCTGCCACACTGATCAGATACTTTTTAAATCACAGATTGCTCCAGAGCACCTTTCTTGGGAATCAGCTAGTCATTACTCAGTACCCAGGCCTGGTACAAAGAACCACAGGGTCATTAAAGGCTACAGTACATTCATCAAGAATAATACAAGCATTCTACTGCCCAGAGCAGCAAAGGAAGTAAGCCATAGCATTCCAGGAGAAAGTATGAGGTCAACTAGCCTTGTTCTGAGTCTGCTCCAAACAACCTGCATTCTCTTCACTTGTTCTTTTTTTTCTGTTAGTCATGGGGCTTGAACTTTGGTCCTGGGCCCTGTCCCAGAGCTCTTCAGCTCAAGGCTAGAGCTCTATAACTTTTAGCCACAGCACCACTTCTGGTAGTCAGGTGATGAATTGGAGATGAGAGTCTCAGATTTTTCTATCCGGGTGGCTTTGAACCATGATCCTCAGATCTCTGCCTCCTGAGTAGCTAGGATTACACGCATGAGCCACTGGTGCCCCACTCTCCACTTGCTCTTGAAGTGATGAACTTGACACAATAGTCACCAAAGTCTAATAGGAAGCTTAGAGCAGTTCAGATAAATGCATTGCCACTGGACAAGTGTCATAGGACATAGTAATACAAGGAGGTTTCACTGAAGGCCCCAATTATGAAAATCTGTCAGCCTTCTGAGGGCAGGGACAATGCCTATTCACAGATGCATGCTCAGAATTTGGGTTGTTTTGTGGGTTTTTTTGACCAGGCGTATGGCCATCACTGAGTAAATATTAGTAGAATGAATAAAAGTGGAAGAGACTGAAAGGAGAAGGAAGATTATGAAACAATCAGGTGATAAGCAAAGGGCCTTCCAAGAAGAGGGAAGAGGAGATATGCAGAAGCTAGCAGCAAGCAGGCCTAGAGAAAGTTCAAGGACCAAAAGGAAACCTGTGTTGCTGGAGCATGGACAGCAGAGGGACTGGTAAGGGGGCTTTGTTTATTAGCTAGGGTTGCCCTCACAAAAGCTCTGCTGTCAGCAGTTTAAATTTCACAGCACTGGAAGTCTGAGATCTTCTGAGATCTCTCTCTTTGGATTGTATATGGACACCTTCTCCTGTGTGTTCACATGGCCTTCATACTGGGTGAACCAGATCCAGAAAAGTCTCCAGCATCCCTCCAACTGTTGAGGTGTGGATTTATTCAGCTCATCTGTGGGTAACAGAAGCAGAATCCATCACTACATTTCCCATCAGTAGTTCAGGACACCAGTGAAGTTCATAGTGGTAAAGAGGACGACTCAGAAGGGAGCAGGGTTCCCACTTACTGCGCCCCCCCCCAGAGTTGAACTGTATCAGTGTAGAAGGTGAGGGTGGGTGTTGAACAGAGTCTCCTACAAGCTATTTAAGTACTCTTCTACATGAATCATGGCCCAGCCCCCTTTTTCCAGTCCTGAGGCTTGAACTCATAGCTTGGTGCCATCTCTGAGCTTCTTTTGGTCAAGGCTAGTGTTGTGCCACCTGAGCCACAACACTACTTTTGGCTTTTTCTAAGTAGTTTATTGGAAATAAAAGTTTCATGGATTTTCCTGCCCAGGATGGCTTCAAACTAGTATTATCAGATGTCCCTCTCCTAAGTAGTCAGGATTGTAGGCATGAGATGCCAGCACCCAGCCCTGCATTTTTTTGGAGGGGGGAGGCTGAGTGCCAGTGGCTCACACCTTAATCCTAGCCACTCAGGAGGCTGAGAAGCAAAGATCACGGTTCAAAGCCAGCCCAGGCAAGAAAGAGTCTGTGAGACTCTTATCTCCAAGTAACTACCAGAAATTCAGAAGTGGTGCTATGGCTCAAAATAGCAGAGTACTAGCCTTGAGCACAAAAGCTCAGGGACAGCAGCCAAGCCTTGACCAAAAAAACTGACCAAAATTGACCCAAAAAAATGTAACTGTGAAAATAATACAAGTACATGATACAAACTTCAAGCAGTATACATAAAAGGTCTTACTCCCAGCTCAGACTCCCCAATCCTGTATTCCTACACTTAATGGCAACTGTTAATAAGTTTCTTCTGGATTGTTTTAAAAACAAAATGAATTCACAGACAAATATATAAACATATATGCATACATACACGCACAAGGAGAAACACAGAGAAATACACACATACCTATTATTACACAACAATGATCATGGTTCCACAATCTACTTTTTAGTAACAGTGTATCTTGGATGTCATTTCCTGTGTATTTCTATGCTCAGCCGCATTTCTCCTATTATTTAATTTCATGTTAATAATTTTGAGATAAATGAAAAGCCTTTTATAAACCTTTTTATTTGTTTATAAACTTGGATACACATTAAGCGCTACTTGATAACATCTTTAATGGCGATGAGTGCATGTGTTTGCATGGTAATTACTAGATAGGCAAATGCAATTCTAATATATGGTATATAAATACACAGAATCCAAACAACTTAGGAACTGTTGGCACAGTTAACCTGTTCCTTCAATGCTCTGATTATTCAAATGATTCACAATTTGAACTTTATGTTTTAATCTTTTTATGTTTTTTAGGGCTTTTAAAATATGTTTTAATCTTAACATCTAGCTCATGTACAACAGTTGAGAATCATAAAAGTATTTTTTTGGTTGGAGTGTGATATCAAGCTAATCTCTCATTTCCATCCGTTACTTCTATGTAAGATCTGTATTCGAATTCTCTCATGTAGAACAAGGCAATGTCTAAAGGTTTTCTAACATTTTTCAAGTTCAGACTATCTCTAAGGTTAAATAAAACCATCAGTTCAGCTATCAAATTTCTCATATGAAGGGCTAATCATCCAAGTACTTTATATACATGTATGAAAATAGAACACTGTAACTTATTGGAATTGTTTTAAGAAGTGGGAGAGAAGAGGCACTACGAAGGAGGTGAGTTTGACTGGGGTATACTATATGAATGTACAAGAATATCACAGTAAACCCCCACTTACAACTAAGATATGCTAATAAAAACGCAAAAATACTTTCCTGCATTAACTTGATTCATAAGATTTCTCTTCTGAATGAGTTTTCATATGTTTTGTAAGGGATATATTTTGTTTAAAAGCTTTCCCACATTTACTACATTCATAGGGTTTCTCTCCAGTGTGGGATCTCTGATGTATAACAAGTTGTGACTTTGCATTGAATGCTTTTCCACATTCATTACATTCAAAAGGTTTCTCCCCTGTATGAGTTCTCTGATGTACAATAAGGTGTGCCTTTTGGCTAAAAGCTTTGCCACAATCATTACATTCAAAGGGTTTCTCCCCAGTATGAACTCTCTGGTGTTGAGTAAGGCCTTCAATTTGTTTAAAGGCCTTCCCACACTGACTACATTCAAAGGGACTTTCACCTGTATGTGTTCTCAAATGATATGTAAGAGATGAACTATGTCCAAAGGCTTTCCCACATTCATCACATTTATAAGGTTTCTCCTTTGTATGAGTTCGCTGATGTATAAGGAGGTGTGACTTCTTGCTGAATGTCTTCCCACATTCATTACATTCAAAGGGTTTCTCGCCAGTATGAATTCGCATATGCTTAGTCAGGGATGAGCTGTACTTAAAGGCTTTGCCACATTCATTACATTCATATGGTATTTCACCTGTATGAGTTCTCACATGCTCAGTAAGAGACGAATTATACCTGAAGGATTTCCCACATTCCTTGCACTCATAAGGCTTCTCGCCTGTATGAGATCTCACATGTTGAATAAGGTTTGAGCTATGTCTGAAGGTTTTCCCACATTCAGTACATTCATAGGGCTTTTCTCCAGTATGAATTCTTAAGTGGTCAGTGAGGGCATGTTTATGACCATGGGCTTTGCCACACTGAGTACATTCATACGGTTTTTCTCCCGTGTGAGTTCTCTGATGTACAATGAGGTGGGACTTTTGGCTAAAGGCTATCCCACATTCGTTACACTCATAAGGCTTCTCCCCAGTATGAATTCTCTGGTGGTCAATGAGTCCTTGTTTATGGCTAAGAACTTTCCCACATTGATTACATTCATAGGGTTTCACAGAAGCTTCCGTTTTGCCAGGCTTAGTAGATGAACTATGGCTGGATGATTTATTACGTTTTTCTCCAGTTTTAATTTTGTCTTGCTTAGCAGGGGATGAGCTAGGATGGCATAATTTGTCACTTTTCTTGCCAATTTGAGTTTTGTCACACTTACCAGACAAATTATGGTTGGATAATTTCTCACATTTCTTTCCGACTTCCTTTTTGTCTTTCTTTGTATCAGAGAAGCCATGCCTGAATGATTTCTCATGTTCTTTAACTGTATCAGGTTTCTTTTTTGCATTTTTTTTCATCTCATCAGGTGAATCTAAATTCTGTTTCAAACTTTTTTCATGTGAATCAAATTTAAGAAGTCTTTTTTTTGATTGTGCATGTTTTGTACTCACATTATTCTTTTCCCCCAATGAACCACTTTCTTCATTGCTTTTTTTCTTATTTGGAGTTTTCTTCTTGAATGTAACTTTCCCAATGAGCTCCTTTTGAGATTTCTGGGTATTCTCTGGCTGGTCATCATCTTGCTGGACTTCTTCTAAAATGAAATTCAATGAGATTCTTGTGAATTTCTAGACTCTCATTTAATATCTTTGTAAGTTTCACAAGGAAATGTCTGGTTGTAGGGTTGAATCTTTATTCAACTCTCATATCTCAAAGTGAAATATATATCAATAGCAAATGTCTCTATCTTCCTGGACTTGAAGGGGAAATGCTACAATAAAATAAAGAAAAGAAAATTGATAATAGTGATGAGAAACAGCTTTGGATGCTTGAAAATATAACCTTGTAGGCTGGGACAGAAATATAAGTAGCAGCAAGTAAGGAATAACAAGTTAAAAGAGGTTAGGATTATAGTTAGTGCTTTTTATGGGAGGGATGGTATTGGGGTTTGAACTCAGGGCACTGCACATGAGAAGCAGGTGCTCTTATTGTTGAGCCATGCCTACAGTCCTGCAGTTATCAGAATAAATTCTGATTTTTTTAAAAAAGAAGGGAAGGTAAAAGGAACTCTAAAGATAAGACTTGCAATTTCTGATGCCTTAAGACAAACTTTTCTATAAGAAGTTAAATAGGGGGCTGGGAAGGTGGCTCAGTGGTAGAACACTTGCCTTGCATGCCTGAGGCCCTGGGTTCGATTCCCCAGCACCACATAAGCAAAAAGAAAAAAGCCAGAAGTGGCATTGTGGCTCAAGTGGTAGAGCGCAAGCCTTGAGCTGAAGAGCTGAGGGACAGCGCCCAGGCCCAGAGTTCAGGCCCACGACCAGACCTTCCCCCCACAAAAACCCAAAAAACAAGAAGTTAAATAGGAATATAGACAAAGGAATTGGAGATGTCCATTTAAAATCATCAGAGTTGGATAAGTAGCTGTAGTTGCATAATAAATTATCTATTTGATGGGAATATAATAGAAAACAGGAATGGATAGTGGAAGACACAACCTCAGGGGCACTTCAATAGAGTGAAAAGGAGTGGAAGTTGGTGAGTAAATAGTAATGAAGCATTTAGAGGCAGAGGACAAACCACTGAAATGGTGTTATTTAGATGTTCAAGAGCCTCCGGCTAATCAAAACTAGTGAAGTATGTACTGGAAGGTAAACAGTGGTGATGAAGACTTCTGTGGAATCTGACTGTAAAAATGGAGGAGAAAATGGACATGATTATGTGTCATAGACCACAGACCTGGAGCATTTCATAGTGAAAAGAGGGGAAATAAAGTCATTTGAAGGCAGAACCATATGCCAAGACATTTGGAAGAAAGACCTAAGAATGTTTGAGTATATAAGGAAAGAATTTGACACCTTGGGAAATTAGAGTGCAGATGGAGTATGGTAGAATAATTGAGGATATAAGAAAAACAGGAGAATTTATTAAGCATTACTTTAAGGAAGGTAAATATAAATGGGATTGAGAGAAGAGCTAAAAGGCGTCTTCTGAAAGCTGAGCAAAAGAGTGAATGAATAAGGAAAGGGGGCTATATGAAGGGATCAGTTAACTTTCTGAGGGGCCAATATTAGAGGAACAGAGCCCTGGTTTTTATATTTTTACCTGCCACAATCTGAAAGCATTATAGACTATATTGTTGTTCTCTATGGAACGATTATACCTCCTAGGCCCTTCAAAAGCACAGCCACTTGAACTGCAGCACACTTCCTGGTGAAAAGATGACCTATTTCCACCCTGTTGGTCTAGAAGTAACCTAGTAATGCTCCAACCAATAACATTTAAGCTGAAAAATCACTTCCAAACAGTGTTTTTGAAGGTTATCATGTGTTTCTGCTTACCATTTTCCTCCTTTGCCACATGATCAGAATTTTCCAAATAAGAAACAATCTTTTACCCTAAGTCCCCAAATGAAAATTATGCAGAGTTGGGGTATAGACGAGGCAAAACCTTTTCTTATAAGCCATTAAGGGTTTAGGATCATTCCTTAATGGAACAAAACATAGTTTAAGCTGATGGATACAAGTAGAATAACTAAAGTCTCATAAGAAACTTCACTAGAGAAACTTCTATATACAAAGATTCATAAAAGGAAGAGATATTAGACTCTCCAAGGATAAGAAATCTTTTTTAATTTGAACTCTTCTTCTGTGGGAGATTCTAATTATAATTAATGTTATTTCCTGTTTTTTTTAAGGTGTTAGGGCAGTGGGGCACATGTGTGCAGGGGCAGCTACAGGAGTTGGGAAGGTGGCCCCTAGGCAAAGGCTGTCCTAGTGAACTTATCCATGATTATTAGACCTGGCCATTCGGGCCTCCTGACCTCACACACTGCCTTTCCAAAGTCCTCCACACACTTTCCTAATTATGCTAGTTAAAAACAAAAACAAACTTCAATGTGATCTTCCTCCTTTATAAAGAAAGCTTCCTCATGTCAGAGCTGTTTGACTCATTCAAATGAAGGATCAGAGCTCTACATAAAAATGCGAAATGCAAGTAGTCCAGCACTCTGAACAGATACTAAAAACAGCCTCAAAGAACCCACTGCTTGTGAACAGTAGGAGAAACTAGATTCTGGGGGAAAATGCTTAATGAATGAAGCTTTCCAGCCAGCCACTGATCTCTTTAAACCTATTACCTGCAATCACAGTCACATTATATTATCTCTCACCCTGAGCTTCCTCATGCACTATTTATATACAGTCTATAGGATCTCTAGAAAACACCAGAGTTATCAGGCAAAGAATATATTAAATGTCTGAGGGGCTACTGTGAGGCATTTTTCTTTTTTCTTTTTTTTTTCTTTTTTTGGAGGGGTCCGGTCTTCTTTTTTCTTTTTTCTTTTATTTTTATTTATTTATTTTTTTGTTGTTGGTTGTGGGTCTTGAACTCAGGACCTGGGTACTTTCTCTGAGCTCTTCTGCTCAAGGCTAGCATTCTACCACTTAAGCCACTGTTCCACTTCCAGTTTTCCGGTGGTTAATTGGAGATAAGAGAGAGTCTCATGGACTTTTCTGCACAGGCTGGCTTTGAACTGTGATCTTCAGATGTCAGCCTCCTTAGTAGCTAGGATTACAGGAGTGAGCCATCAGCACCTGGCTAACTTGTTTCTTTTTATTATTATCTTTAAGTAGTTACCCAAAGGAGTTGCCATTTAACAAAGCAGTTTATGAATACAATATATTTTGATCAATGTCACCCCTTTCCACATTCTCACCCATATCTCACCTACCCACCCCTTCCTTCACTCTTCTTAATTTTGAAGGATATATGTTGGATTCTTGGCTACATTTCCCTTTTCTTCTCTTCATTCATCTACCCCTTTCTCCTTGTCCTCACTCCACTCCTTTTGAGTACCCACTTCCTGATATTTTAAAAGTTTTGCTCACTTTCTAAGGAATTACCCTGTTTGGGATCTCCCTTGAATCTACCATATTTCAATTAATACATCTGTATACACTTGCATACCACCCAACATATTTACTTATAAGTTTACATGCTAAATCTAGTTTCTATATATAAGGGAAAACATGTATCCTCTGCCTAATCTGGGCCTAACTCATATGAAGCATATTTCTATGGCCAGATAATGAAACTCCTAAAACCAGTACCTACAGTGTCTATTTCTGTCAGGAGATGTTCCTTTTATTTATGTATTTATTTATTTTTTATTTTCTTTGGTCAGTTGTGGAGCTTTAACTCAGGGCCTGGGCATGCTTGTCCCTGAGCTTTTTCACTCAAAGTTAGCACTCCACCACTCTGAACCACAGCATCATTTCCAGTTTTCTGAGGATTCATTGGAGATAAGAGTCTCTTGGACTTTCCTGCTCAGACTGGCTTTGAACTGAGATCCTCAGATCTCACCCTCCTGAATAGCTAAGATCATAGGCGTGAGCCACCGGCATGCACTTGTTTTTTAAATCTTTTTTTGAGGTGATCCTTTTGAGTCAGTGATCACACACAGAACTACAGATACATGCAGGGTATACCCTAAAGTTCTTCAAAAGGAAGAAATAGGAAAATGGTAACCTCTCTGTGCAAAACCTTAATAATAAGTTGTTTAAGAAAAGAAGAAGTAATGTGAATGAAGATTCCTTCTGTGTTGCGGGGATAAGCATAATTGATCGTTACCCAGGAGACCCCAAGAACTTAGTCTTTGGATAGGCCTCTTTGATGGATGGCAGGGGGATATTCAGCTTTGCCAAGTATGGCAGGGATTTCTATAGCTCACACTATAAGGACAAAGTGAACAAGCCTGAAAGAGTATCTTCCAGTGACTATTCCATTTTTAATAGTACTATGTTCCTGAGATCACTGGTGTTTCACTGCTGTGATTCTGTAAGACTTTAACCCGTGAGACTGGACACAAACTTGTACTGAGACACAAGTGGCTTGTATGCCTAGGGCAAGTCTCCAACCACTTGGAAGAAGCTAACTGGCATACTGTACATCTTTGCCCTATCTACTTGCTCAAGTTGGAATGTGCTCTTGCCTTAAATATTGTAGAAAGATACAAAGAACTGATGAGGTGGATGGATGATAAACACACTGACATATCTAGAACAACTTCAAAGCCCAGCTATGAAACACTGTAAATGTGCCAAAACCAGCAGAAGCCTTTAAGGAATGGAAAAAGTGAGTGATATGATGCCTTACTGTTCTCTAAAACTAAGGAGTAATTAAATCAATCCTTGTACATTACTTTCATTTGAGTGGAGTATTTCATTGGAATAAACCATTTACCCACTGAAAAAAAAATGTGATGGTAATATGGTCAAAATACTTCATATGAAACTATAGATCAATGAAATCCGTTGAAACCATTTTAAGAAAAGAGGACGAGGATGAATGATAGAGAGATGAATCTGACGAGAGGACATTTTATTTGTATCTATCTATACATGGAAATATCACAATGAAATCCCCCTGTATAACTGATACATGTTAATAAAAAATCTTTAAAAGAAAATATGGGGCTGGGAAGGTGGCTCAGTGGTAGAGCGCTTGCCTTGCATGCATGAGGCCCTGGGTTTGATTCCTCAGCACCACATAAGCAGGAAAAAAAAAAGCCAGAAGTGGCACTGTGGCTCAAGTGGTAAAGTGCTAGCCTTGAGCTAAAGAGCT
>NW_012267283.1:0-16037 GCF_000151885.1 Dipodomys ordii | reverse complement strand
TGGTAGAGCGCTTGCCTTGCATGCTCGAGGCCCTGGGTTCGATTCCTCAGCACCACATAAGCAAAAAGAAAAAAGCCAGAAGTGGTACTGTGGCTCAAGTGGTAGAGCGCTAGCCTTGAGGTGAAGAGCTGAGGCACAGCACCCAGGACCAGAGCTGAGGCACAGCACCCAGGACCAGAGTTCAGGCCCCATGACTGGACCAAAAAAAATAAATAAATTTCTTTAAAAAAAAAAAAATGGTAGAGCAGTACCCTTGAACAGAAAAGCTCAGGGACAGCTCCAGGCCCTGAGTTCAAGCCCACAACAAACAAAAGAAAACAAAAAGATAACCCATTATTCCCACAGAACACTAATTCATGACCTGCATATGTTACTAATCTCTAGCCCTACATACCTCCAGCCATGGATTCCTACTAACTGCCATCATTGCCAGCCATTGTCCTGCTGATCACTGGACCAGTATAGCTCTTCCTAATCACTGAGCCTCTAATTCCAAAATGACTGACTGCAGCAAACCAACCAGCAGCATTATCACCTGTCCCCACAGATAAACACATATTCCTCCAGATCCCTCCACCACTAAGACCACCGGACACCTGGAACTCTGTCACCTTTATGTCCCAATATACTTCATCCACCAAACCTAAACACTGACACAAACAGAACTCTCCAACAGCATCCATATACAGAAACCTTGATCACTGTCAGTAAACCCTACTCTATCCTCAACTTGTTTAGCCAGTCCCATCACTTTCTTGCTTTAACTAATGTTGGCCTGTCATCTGAGGAACCTGCTTCCTTATACAGGTGTCAAGTGGAGAGTCCCCTCCCCCACCATGACATATGTACCTTAAGATCTGAAGATGAGCTAAATAATTACCTCAGCCATCTCTTAATGCATTTCCAAAATTCCAAACTTTTTTATAGTATCACCAGACTTTGACCTGTTCATCTTCCTTGGTTCACTGATTCAACCTACACACGTATCCATAGCTATGTTGTTTTTTTTTTTACAGTAAAATAAAACAAAGCAAATTAGTTAACGATCATGAGATGGAAGTCCAGACAAAATCAGGCACAGGCATCCAGGCTAGGGAAGTCACACAGGATATGTTTAATTCCTCTAGAAGTAATGCATTCTTGTAACACATATGAAATATTAAATGCTAGGAAAGCTCAAGCCCAAGGTGCTTACTGGGGAACTAGTCATACAGAAACCTGGGTTTACATGTACAAGAATTCCAAACACCCAAAAGAAAAGCAAGTGTTCAACCTAACCTACATCCTTTCTATATTTTAGCCATAGGGGCTACTTTTAGAGTTCTGGGAATGGCTGAAACCTGATTTCCCAGGTGAACCTTCCAAGCAGGTAGTTTTAGGCCTACTGGATTAACTCAGTTTTGTAGTTACCTTGCCTCAGTCATTGAAAAATAGCATTAACTTCCTCTTTGCCAGATCTGGCCATTTTTCATTCTGTACTATCCCTGTATCACCTCTGGATCAATGTAGAAGAGCCATTCAACAGCCAGTTATCTCTTTCCTGATGCCAACAACCTTTCCTTCCATCTACACTAAGCAACCTATTCATCAGTGTTCCATGAGACACTTTTTCACCTTTTATCCCAATATATGCTTATTCCATAAATATGTACGATACACATTCCATTCCATTCCAAACATTAAAGTTTTCATTTTCTTATCCCTCTTCTCCTCCTCTCTGCTCACCTATCAAAGCCTCAACCTTGGTTAAACCCAGCTTGCCTTTAAACATCTTTCTACAGTCTGGAAACCAAACATGACAAGAGAGAAATCAAATGACTATGCTGTCTGGATTCACTTCATATTTATAATACTGATCTCAAATGGGTATCCAAAATTGTCAGCAATCTTACTATTCACCTTCATTTTTTCCCAGGATAATTGCTTCCAACATTTTCCTCTTTCTGAAATCTCAAATATCCCTTCTTTCCTACTCTCAACTGACAAATCTGCCTCATACTTCAAAGAGAAAATCAGAGAAAAATTACCTTCCCTGCTACCACCAATTTCACTAATTATTTTCCAGACCTTTATATAATATGCCTCCCTCTCTGCTGAAATGGAAGAGAGTCTCTTACCTAAGGCTAGTTTCTCCATTTGGGGCTCTTGATCCCATCCCCAATTACTCTTCAAGAACTTTACCCCACAATTACCTGTTTCTCCTCTGTACTATTAATTTCTCCCTTTGTACTGGATCATTCCATCTGACATACAATATTGCCTTACTGTCATTCATCTGAAGAAAACCCTCTTTTGATTTCCTGTCTTTCCCATATCTATTCTGTGCTTTCTTTTTTTTTTCTTTTTTTTTTCTTTTGGGTCCAGTCGTGGGGCCTGAACTCTGGGCCTGGGCGCTGCCCCTCAGCTCTTCAGCTCAAGGCTAGCACTCTACCACTTGAGCCACAGCGCCACTTCTGGCTTTTTTCTTTTTGCTTATGAGGTGCTGAGGAATCGAACCCAGGGCCTCAGGCATGCAAGGCAAGCGCTCTACCACTGAGCCACCTTCCCAGCCCCTCTTGCGCTTTCTTTATCCTACAACATTTCTAGAAGCATTTTCTGGACGTGCTATTTCCACTTCATTATTTTCTCCTCTTTCAACTCACTCCAACAGGATTTTACTCTTGTCACTCCAATAAAAGAGCTCTCAACTGTCAAAATAACCACTGAGCTTCATCTTGTCAAAATCAAATTCTCTACAATCATACTTTGGGACTCATAAAAGCACATGAGATAATTGATATATCTTGAAACGTTTTCTTCCCTATGCTTCTCTGACACCACACTTGTAGTCTTCCACCCACCTCAGTGAGCACCCTTCATTCTCTTTCTGGTTTTTTTTTTTCTCCCACCAGACTTCTGAATACAAAAATGACTCAAAACTCTACCCCTGGCTCTCTTTAATTCCCCTATGTGCTGTTCTCTTCCTGGGTGGCCTCAGTCAGTCTTAGGACTTTCAACATCATCTTTACACTGCTGTCTTCAAATAGCATTCCCTTGGCCCAGATCTTGCCTAGGTTCCATATGCATACAGTCTAGTGGCCACTCAACATTTCTACTAGGATGTGTAATGGTCATCTTGATGTGGCAAAGATAGACTCACTCATCCCCCTTCAATCCCATTTCCATCTTCCAAATGTGATGTCCAGCCCGGCACCAGTGGCTCACGACTGTAATCCTAGCTACTCAGGAGGCTGAGATCTGAGGATCAAGGTTCAAAGCCAGACTGGGGAGGAAAGGCCATGAGACTCTTATCTCCAATAAACCACTAGAAAACCGGAAGTGGCGCTGTGCCTCAAGCGGTAGAGCGCTTGCCTTGAGCTGAAGAGAGCAGGCACAGCGCCCAGGCCCAGAGTTCAATCCCCACAACAACAACAACAACAAAAAGTGACGTCCAATACTTGTACCGTCCTTTGTCAGAAAGTGGACTCCTTGCCCACCCACTTCCTGAGGCCAGAAGTCTAGATGTTAATCCTGATCCTTCTTTTCCCTTATGTTCTGTTTCAGTCAGGACTCTTGGACGTAATCCACTGACCACCTTTCCTCCTCAGATCGCACACATATTCACCTTACCATGCTCACAAAAACCTCAACACTGACTCCTCACATCCTATCACTCCTCCCATCCCCCAACCCACAGGTTCCCCCACCGCCCTTCATGGTACACTAACCACTGACTCTCAGAGGCTGCTGATCAGACATCCACAGACGTCACCCCCGCCGACCCCAGGGCTCCAATCTCTGACGGTCACAGGTATTTTCAGGCTCTCAACTCTCCAAATCTCCACACTGCAGGTTTTTTTTGACAGTCCAATCTCGAATCACCAACACAGGTAGCCAACCTCACAGCCCTTCCCAATCTCTGGTACATCACAAAGCTTCCATTTCTAATCACCGCCCCTCACCCCCTCCAGCTCTCCAAACCCTGAGCAGTCAGTAACTGCTACACACACGCACACACACGCACACACACACACGCACACACACGCACGCACTCACACGCACACACTGTCGCCACAGATCCCCCAAATGTTGATTTCCTAAAACCACAGCAATCACCAATGACTTCCCAAAGAGCCCTCAGCATCTGGGCTCCCCAGGTTACGGGGACGCTCCAGAACCGCCAGGCCGCCCCACCTTCGCCTTCTCGCTGCCCCCGGGAGGGGACACAGCCATCTCGGGCGGATGCCCGGCCTCTTCGGCTGCACCCCGGCACTCTTCAGATGCCCCACCTCCGGCTTTGTTAGGATTTGACTACAGCCGGAGGCCGAGATGGCAGCCTCCAGGAGCGCGGCCTCAGCGGGGTCGCACAGACGCGATGGCGGCACCCACAGGCAGTCGTCCACGGGTGCGGCCATCTTGGAAGGCCTCCTCCGTACAACGGCGCGCGGGGGCCTCTGGGACGCTGGCAGCCGGAAGGGGGCGGGGCCGAGGCCCGCAGCCAGTCGCGTTCCTGGCGCGGGAAGCGCTCGGGCGCCGCGAGGCGGACGCTCCGCCCGGCGCTCGCTCCCGGCCCAACCCCGAGAGACGCCTTTTGGCCCCAACAATTCTGTCACCGAGCGTGGAGGTGCTCTTTCCAAGAAAGTCGGTGCAGCCGGTTGCGGGGAGCGTCTCGAATCTCGACGCCAGGCCGGGAGCCCGGGGAGGTCGGCTTCTAAAGGGGACTGGAAGGGGAAAGGCGGGCAGCGGGTGGGAAGGAGCGCCGGCGCGGAGCGATGGCGCTCTCCGGGGGCCGCGGCCGGCCTTCGCGTGAACCCGCGGAGCCGCCTCCCGGGGCGCGGCCGCTCGTGTCCGCCGCCGGCCTTGCCTCGCCGAGGCGTGCAGTTGGGGACGCCCGCACACCCTCGCTTCCCGGGCGGAACCTCGCCGGGGCCGAGAGCTTTGCCGGAGTCCTGCCTTTCCCTGGGTCGGGCATCGTCCCCGCACTGCCCGCGGTGAGCGCAGGCGCGGTGCTTGGCCTCTCCTCCGCCTCCTCCCTGAGGGCGATTCTCAGCCCCACTTCCTCCCCTAGGAGGAAGGGGAGCAGGAGTGTTAAGAGATGGTTCACCCCTGTAACCCTAGCTACTCAGGACGCTGAGATCTGAGGATCGAGGCTCAAAGCCAGCCCTGGCGGGAAAGTTCGTGAGACTCTGATCTCCTATGAACCGCCTGAAAACCGGAAGTGGTGCTGTAGCTAAGTGAGCTTAAGAGCGCAGGGACAGCACCCAGGCCCAGAGTTCAAGTCCCACCGCCCCCCCCCCACACACACATATACAAAGAGGGAAGGTTGATTTAAATATATTAGTGAAGTTCACCTCCCCCTGATAGAACGGATGTATGCTAATGATTTTTTTTGGGGGGGGATCTGGTCATGGGGTCTGAACTCTGGGCCTGGGAGCTGTCCCTCAGCTCTTCAGCTCAAGGCTAGTGCTCTACCACTTGAGCCACAGCGCCACTTCCGGTTTTTTCTTTTTTCTTTTGTGGTGCTGAGGAATCGAACCCAGGGCCGCCTCTGGCATGCAAGGCAAGCGCTCTACCACTGAGCCACCTTCCCAGCCCCCAAAAATGATTTTTTTTAATGATTCCTTAAAAGAAAGAAAAGGCCCTCTTAGACTGCCTACCCTTAGGACAGATTCTAACATTTAACTGTCTCCCTTCCCTAAATTCCTACATTATGTGAAACATAGTTTCTCAAGTCTCATTCTCACTTAAAAGATCTCAGGTTCCTGGGAGGAAGCCCAGGACATATGTGAGTAAGGGTCAGTTCTACTCTCTCTATTGGGCAGGCAACTTTTGATGTTTTTCTTGGGGTAGATAAGCTTGAATATTTAACCACCACTCACACTTACATCCTGAAAGAGAACAATGAAAGGGTGACACTGATCAAGATGCATTATATTCATAAACTGATATGTTGAATTGGAACTTCTTTGTACAATGGCTTAAAGGTAATTTTTTAAGCTTAAAAAAAACTGTGTCTCATCAAAAGAATAGTTATTTCTGTCCTCTTATGTCCCTTCCCTCTTCTATTTCTTCATTTGTATTGAGTGTAGTTACAAATTTCCAACCCTGTTCTGTAAGGGAAAAAGGTATAACAGTCTCTGAGGGCCAGTAACAAGGACTGGCCATTGTATGCAACCTGGTATTCATCTCCAGCGTACCATGGACATGGACTTTGGCCTCTGAGTGAGGACAGAGTTACTGATGGGATAAATGCACTGTTCCTCTTTCAAAGAATAGGGATGGACACTGAATTGTGTTCCGCAGAGACTGGGGAGGAAGGGGAAAGGGCTATGCCACGTGACTACACAATCTCCCTTCCAGAGGACACCTCCAACCCTGTCAATGGGACTTTAGGTCAGGTTGCGGCTGCCTAGGCCTGATCAAACCAGAAAGCTCACATGACATACTGACTCCACCATCCAGAACTCCAAGAGAAGGAGCAGAGGCACAGAGTGAGAATATTCTATGGGAGCAGGGTTTGTGGAGCTCATCTGTTTTAGTGCTTGGTTAGCATTAGTACAGTGGAATAATTTTGATTCTGGAACAGTTGTGTGATAATTAATTTTGGACCTCTTCATAAAGTTGGTCACTTGCCCCTACATACTGTCAGTTGTAAGGATGGAAACTGATGCCGTGTGGTAAAGTGTGTAGACAGCTGCCATTTGACATCACCACAAAGCTGCTGGGACTGGGACTGGGAGAAACTCAACCTATGGAAAGAAGTCTTCATACAATCACAGGGACAGGCTCCAGGAAAGGACACTTCCTGGATGAATAAAATCCACTGTGCTTTACATTGCAACTTCACACTGGGACTTTTGAATTCATTATATTTCTACCAAACTTGATATACCCCAGACATTGTGAATAGACATAGAAGAGAAGTTCCATGAGGTCACACATGACCAACTTGTTCCTTGAATGACAAGGGCCAGGTTCGCCCTGAAGAAGGTGCTGTCCTCTGCCCTCTCCTCCTCCCCCCAATGTCATCACAGCCTCTGCCTGTGGAGGAACCCTGAGGGTTCAGTAGTGCCAACACAGGGCAGCACAGTTGACAGAGCAACCTGCCAAGTGAGCCAGCCACCACCCCATCATGTGTCTCCATCAGGCAGGTGTTCCCAGGGCCACGATGCTGTGGGGTCTTTGGGCATCATCTCTGAGGTTCCTGGCTTCCAGGGTTTGCATTGTGTCCCTGACATAGACCCAGCGCTCTGGTGACAGTTCTCATGTCAATCAAACACATGCATGAGTGACAGAAGCCTTTCAAGGACAAATATTAACTGCTTTTAAAACCTGAGCACTGATGGTTCAAGCCTGCAATCTTAGCTACTTAGGAGGCTAAGATCTGAGGATTTCTGTTCAAGCCAGCCTAGGGAAGAAAGCTTTGGAGACTCTTGTCTCCAATAAATCACTTAGAAAAAACTGGAAGTCACACTATGGCTACAGTGGTAGAATGCTAGCCTTGAACAAAAGAAGCTGATGGTCACCTCAGGCCTTGCGTTCAAGCTGCAGGACTGGAACCAAAAGAACCACCACCTGCTTTTAAATAATTTCCTTGCTGGGTGCCGGTGACTCATGCCTGAATTCCTAGCTACTCAGAAGGCTGAGATCTGAGGATTGTGGTTTGATGCCAGGACAGGAAGGTCTGTGAGACTTTTTTTGTTTGGTCAATAATGCTTGAGCTCAGGTCCTGGACACTGGCCTTGAGCTTTTGTGCACAAAGCTAGCACTTCTACATTGAGCCACAGCTCTACTTCTGGTTTTCTGGAATTTACTTGGAGATAAGAATCTTATGGACTTTCCTAGGCTGCCTTGAAGGGAAATCCTTAGATCTCAGCCTCCTGAGTAGGTAGGATTACAGGCCTGAGCTACTTAGGGACCTAGCCATGAGACTCTTATCTCCAGTCAACCACCAGAAAACCAGAAGTGCTTCTCTAGTTTAAAGTAGTACAGCGATAGCCTTCAGCAAAAAAACTCAGGGACAAGGCCTTGGTGCTGAATTCAAGCCCCCTGACAGACAAAAACATGTTTTTCCTTTAAAAAACAAAACAAAAAACTAGATTTCCCTCAAAATGGATGGTTGGCATCTGGATTTGATGTTTGAAGGAAGGTATCTGCATACAACTGCCTTGGGTAGAAAAATGACCACCTCATCCCTGCCGGTGTGAAGTCAAAGACAGTGAACATCTTGGCAAACATCACGTGTGTGGGAGATGGTATTCCCAGTGTAACGGGCACAGGTGGGAGAGGGAGCCACGAGGAGTGGCTGCCTGGATGGGCTTGCTCACAAAGGGTGCTCCAGGACCACAGGCAGCAGTGCCGGGATAAGGGCTGCTATACAGGTCCTCAGGTTCTGCAGGCCTCTGACAGACATGCTGATTTGGCTGGGCCTCCGTTTCCCAGGGACCCTGGGCATTGCAGACTGCAGGCCAGAGTGGAGCATAGAGAGGGGCAGATACATCCGTCCTCAGACTAATATCTATGTTGGATCCTAATGATTTGATTTTCTCATTTATTCATTGAAAATAATTTGTGCATGAGGACACTAATATACGAAAAAACACAAGGAAGTCTTAAGCCAGGATTTAGTGATGAGAAAGTATCCTAAAATAGTCTGGGTCAAACTGGATTCAGATACTAAATTCCTAACAGGACCTGGACATATTCATTGCAGGACCAGAATATGATTCACATCCAAATTTTCTCATTTAAGTACAATATTGAACCGAAAAAGGGTTGTGCTTCCTAACACAAAGATAATTTAAAACATTTCTGGAAAGTTTTTCAGGATAGACAAGAGCATTACATGTTTCACATTGCACACATGCATTAATTATACATACAACAATATAAATAGCAAACAAGGCCAGGAGGCACAGAGACACATGTACACAGGGGCAGAGCCCAGATGAAGGGGTCAGAGGGCTTCTGTTTGCTGCAGGTTCAAGCTCAGGCACACACACTGCAGAGCTGGACCCATTGGAGCCAGGAGACTACAGGCCAGGGACACTACTTGGAGTCTACTTCTTCCTGTCCTCCCTGCTTTGATACTTTTGAAATCAGAGCTTCCAGCCTACAGAGCTGGCACTTTACTATTTGAACCATGCGCCAGCCCTGCTTTTGGCTGCTTATTCTAGAGGTGAAGTCTGGAGCACATTTCTGCACTAACAGACTTTCAACTGTAATTCTCCACATCTCAGCTTCCTGAGTAGATGGGACTACACACACAAGCCACCAGCTCCCAGCTATCTGCTCCTGTCTGTGCAATGAGTAAGAGGATGGTCCATTTCTCTCCTGGGCTCAAGCCTGACTCTGCCGCTCAGCAGCCTACTGCCCTGCTGAGGTTCTGCTCCACGCTGAGCATCCTCCTTCCTCATGGCTCCAGGTTCCAGAGGGAGAACACAAGTACCAGGGCCCCACTGAGCCTGCACATCAGCCACGCAGACTCTGCCAGTCACCAGCGCTCATCCTTGCTCTGCGCTGCTGGCCTGTGGGCCACACTGCCCTGAGATTGTCTCAGACCAAGGCAGAGCTCCCATCCTAAGTGCTCACTGGATCTCCTGCTGGACCCCAGGCCCTGCCCTCTACTTGCAGTGGAGCTTGGGTCAGGCCCATCTTTGGGTCCTAAGTCCTCTGGAAACCCGGAATCATCAGTAGAGGTGCTGTCCCCAAGAGAGGTGATTGTGAGCATCAAAGAGTATGGAAGGACAGGACAAAGGAAGGTCCTAAGAGTGAAGGACAGGAGAGGCCCCAACCTAACGACCCCCCAGAAAGGAGCACCGCTGGTGCCTGCACATCTGCATCTCTGCGGAACTCGGCTGGGGGAGGAGGCCCCCAGGTCCCAGGGGAAGCCCAGGACATCCCCACCTTCTGCCCAGTGCAGCCTGGTTACTGTGGTACAACAAAACATTCTTTGATATTCTGAAATAGTACTGGAAAATTAGAAGAGCCCCTGGGACGTGGTGGTGCTCCTGTGACGTGAGTGGCGTTCTTCTAGTATTTGTGTCTGGATAACAGGGAAGCCATGCGAGGCTGGACTTACAACACAACCAGAAGGTGAAGAGTGGAGGGACACGGCGATCACGGTGACCTGGTGGAGGAGGGGGAACTCAGCTGAGCTGAGTGGCCCCTGAGTGACCACACAGGGGCCACAGGCGAGCTGTGTCCCTTCCAGATGCTGGAGACCCATAATGATTAACACATGGCAGGGCCTGGGGACTGGAAGTCCCATCACAAGTCCCCAGGTCCTAGCCCCAGAGAAAGGGACAGGCCTGGGAGGACAGGGTGAGGAGTGGGGCCGTGGGCTTGGCTGGACCATGACTCCACTCCCTGGTTTGGAGGGGGTGATAGGCCTGGGATCTGCTCCCTGTCATGGTAGAAGTCCTCGGCGTCCAATGTGCCAGCCATGAGGAAAACCAACAAGAGTAGGGAAGAGAACCCAGGCCCACCCAGGAGGCCAGCGACAGCCAGCTTCTGCCCTCTGCTCTGGCCAAAAGAAGCCATGATAGAACTCCAGTGAAGAGGAGGCTCACCACAGAGACCGAGTGGCACAAAGCAAGAACAAACAGGGACCCTGCTCAGGTCCTCAGTCCCTCTGCAGACGGGGAGACTCGACTCTGCTCTGCTGCTGCTCACACGCCCAGCATACCTGGGCCTGGGCCAGGCCGGAGAGCTGTCCTGAGAGCAGGACACAGTGCCTCAGGACACCCGAGCAGCCCAGCGCCGCTCAGAGCCCCTCCTCCCGCCACCCCCACGCAGATCCAGGACAGCGGGACCTTCCACCAGAGAAAGAGGCCATGGCAGGAATCAGGATCACAGCCTGCTGCCTCCACACAAAACCGGAGGCGGTTCCCCATTCCCAGCCCCCCGAGACCTCCACACCCACGGGAACGCCGAGCTCCTGCAGCCCTGTGGGGACGTGTCTGCCACACAGCCTCCTCCGGAGGAGACGGCAGCCACGTTTACACAGTTCACCCACATTAAACTCGGCTGAGCTCTGGGCCAGGTGAAGCTCTGGCCTGCAGGGGCGAGGCTGCTGGCAGGCGAGTCCCAGTGCCCCAGGAAGGCGGCCCTCACAGGGGCCTCTGGCCTCCCCTTCCCATCCACCCCACCCCACGTCCAGCATGCCCCACACCACAGTGCGTGCACCTCTGTCCCTGCCACACCAGACCAGGCCCTGGGGCCCGCTCTGACCTCGTGGTATTCCTTCAAAATTCCTGTGTCGGAACCCCATGTCCACATGAGCTGCAGCGGGGTGTCTTGGGAAATGGTTTGTCAGGGCAGCCCTCATCAGGAGAAGAAACACTACCTGACATGACAGCAAGGAGCTGTGCTGGGCGCCCCTCACCCTTCCCGCCTTAGACCTGAGCAGGACAGAGGAGGCCGGCGTGCACAGGCCTCACCCCTCCACTGGGTCTCCGTGCGTCCTTCCACTTGGACCTTCCAAGCTCCAGAACTGTGAGCAATCAAGGTCTGTGCTTTGTGTGCGCAGTCCACGCGCTCTGAGGGCACCAGCCCCGAGGCACGGACTAGAAGAACCTGTCCCAGAACACACCACGCCCTCTCCTCATAAATAACAATTCCTCCTCATCACACTCATTCCCCATGGCACTGGGCTAAGCAAGACTAGGCCAGTGGACGGCTTCCTCCCTTCTGCTCAGAAACTAGAAGACCCTCAGAGTGGGCAAGACTCAGGAGGAGAAGGGTACCAGCCAGCTCCAGACACTCAGCGAGAGCTTCAATGGGAGGCAGCAGTGGGGACCGCTCTGTAGGGCAGGGGCTGCCCACCCACCACACCAGGGGTGGGAGCAGAGGAGCTTGGCAGCCAATCCAACATGGCCTTGCGCTCAGCGGCTTGGTCAGGAACAAGGGACAGGAGAAGCCCAGGATGCAGTGGCAGAGCCCCAGGCCTCCCCCACAGAGCCATTGCTATGGACAAGAGGGATATTGACACTCTGAAGAACAAGGCGGGCCTGACCTTGCTACTGATCCTGACACCTGTGGGGGAGGAGCCAGCCCAGGAACCAAGCCCTCCACCCCCACCATGTGGGATGGAGCCCTGAACCCCGATACTGTGGGTCCCACCATTCTACCAGCTGCCAACAGAAAGATGAACTCACATTCTGCTGACCAGGCAGCTTCTACCCATGGCCCCTCGCTTGTGTCACCAGCACCATGGACGCTCACGAGGGTCACAAATGCCAGGACAGCTAGGCCACCCCCCCCCCCATCACTAGCAACCTTGAAGCAGGCGCTGGGCCAGCTGCCAGGCCCTGCTCAGCGGGAAAGGTGTCAATGACCATACCAACAGTCAGCAGAAACCTCATGTAGAAACCTGCTCCAGGCCGGAGCCCAGAGAAGAGCGAGCTCTGGGGCTGCACAGCTGGCAGGCTCAGGGCCGAGAACCAGAGTGCCAGGGCTGTGGCTGCCCGTTGCCCAGCATGGGGTGAGGCACCCAGCAGCCATGGCCTTGCTCCTGTGGACACAGGCCTTCCACCCAGGATTCCTCGCCCCCGGTGCCCAGGCAGAGGCTTGTGCCCACACCAGCCCCATCTCCAGCCGATCCCCACCAGCCCGGCTGCCAGGCGGCCCTGCAGGTCAGCAACACAAGCTTCTCTGCTGCTCTGACCTTCAGCAGCCATGACCAGCTGTGGCCAGCACACTGGTGCAAGACCAGCATGAAGCATCTTAGGACGCTCTGGTCGCAGCCTGGCACCACACAGCCGAGGCTGAGGCCTGCTCCAGCCGGTCCCTTGTGCCAGCCACTGCCATGCTGCATGCAGCCATCGGCTCAGGCATCCAGTTGCTAAAACATCTCCTTAAGCTTCATAGAGCAATGCCAGGAGGACTGGAGAATACTCAGGAACTTCCCACCCCGGGGCACACAGAACACTGCAACCAGAGGCACAGACCAAGCCTCTGCTCAACCAGGACACCGTGGCCTCTGACCCTGCTCTGTGGCAGCCTAGGGTGAGGAGACTCCCTCTGGCCTGAGGGGCTTGTTGGGGGGGGGGGGAGGAAATGCTGCACATTCCACCCCAGGATGGGAGGGCTGCAGCTCCCCACTTCCTCCACCTGGAGGGGAGACTAGCCAGAGGCCCTGCCTCCAGTGCAGGACAAAACACTTCCTTTGGGGAGGACATTGGGCAGCTAACTCCCAGGAGTCCTGGGCAGAACTGCTGGGCATTGCTACAACCTGGAAGTCAGTCCCTCGGTCCCCCTGCCTGTTCCCGGGGTCCCCACAGAACAGCCGGGCTCTGTGACTTGTGCATGGATGGGACCAGCCGTGAAGGCCCGGCCCCTCTTCAAGCCCAGCTGGCTCGCTGGAGCAGAGCTGGCGATCCACGGGGCCTGCAAGGTGCCCACACTTCCACGCTCCCCAACCCCAGACGGGGCAGGGCCACCTGCTGAGCTCCAGCGCCACCGCCCAGGCCTCCACGCGTGAACTCCACACACACATGTTCGTCATACAGGTCACATGGCTGCAGGTGGGCCTCGTGGGCGGTCCTGTTGCCCTGCACATGATGGAGAAGACCAGCAAAGGCCACCCCCAGGCCCGGACAGTCACCTCAGCATGGCGCTGTGCTGACTGGCCCTTTCCACACCCCCCATGGAGGCCGAACTCTGAGCCAGCAGCTCAGAATCACACCTTTGTCACGCCTCACCCTGACCAGCCCAGCATCCTGACCACAGGGCTCGGCAGGTGTCCGGACATTCAGCTGCTCTGCCCACAAGGCGCAGTGGACGGGCACAAGGTGGTGGCCATGTGCATCCTTGGCTGAGCTGCAGGGCGCGGGCACCCGCTCCCTGCTAGGCCTGTGTCCTGTCTGTGGTAGACCCTCGCATGTGGCAGCCAAGGCTCCGCTGCCTGAGCCTCTGGAGCAGCCGCTGGCAGCTCCTTTCTGGGCCATTCCGCACTGGCCATGAGGACGAGGCTTCCCGATGCAGGCACGAAGCAGCCCTGCGCCAGATTCTTCCCGTTCAGCAGCGCGCCTGAGCCCACAGGCTTCCCTCAGCTGCCGCCTCTTGGTGCCGCCCACGGCACCGCGGACTGCAGAGATTCGGCCGGATGACAGGCCTGTGCACCTTCTCTTCGGGCATCAACACCACCCAGCCGACAGGAGGGGCGCCAGCCCAGATTCCCTTCTGGGGCAGGAAATCCCCCTCCCTCCTCCTGCCCCTCTTCACAAGGGGCATAGGCTCTTGTCCTCCACCACAGCTGGCCTTAGGCATGGACAAGGCCCCGGCATCTTCTGTGGCTCAGCACAGCCACATGGGGTGGGGACGGGGGCGGGGGCAGAGGGGAAGGCAGGTCCCTTCCTGCACTCTGGGCTCTCAGACCACATGCAGAACTTCTCATGGAAGAACAGGGAGGCACTGCCCAGCCAGCCTCAGGCACACTGCCAAGGAGTCTCAGCAGTTTCTCATCTCTGAATACAGACGTCCTCCAGTCCAGGCCTGGTCCACAATGCAACATGACCTGGTGGAGAGAAGAGCCAGGATCAAATGCGGCAGCTAAAGGAGGCCCACCGCTCCCGCGGTGACCCTGATCAGCACACACTGAACACGGAGCCCCTGTGTCTCCACACTGACCACTGTGTCTAGGCTTGAGGTGGCGGGGACAGAGGGGTCTCCTCAGAAGCCTGGCCACTGCTGACTTCTCAGCTTCTCATTCTCCCTACTCTCAGAAGAGGAAGCTTTTTCTATTCTCTCTTCCCCTGCATGCTCCCCTGGCACAGTCCCGGCACACGCCCCGGAGCTATGGAAAGCGCTTCTTCCCCATGTTCTGCACACATCATGCTCACTCTCTGGGAAACATGAAATCCTAGGCCACCAAGAATCCTTGAAAACTCTAAAACACAGATGGAGACTGAGAGATGAAAACCCAGTAAGGTAGAGGGGCTGCATCTGATCAATGTTCGTTGTACGCATGATGTAAATACCACAATGAAACACCTTGGTGCAATCAATGTGTTAATAAAGATAAGTAAAACTGGAGATCCAAACGACTCCTCAGTATTGCACAGTAAGAAACGTATCAAAATATGGGATGGCCCAAGCGGCTCACACCTGGGATCCTAGCTATTCAGTAGGCTGAGAGCTGAGAATGGAAATTTTCAGCCAGCTTGGGCAGACAAATCCAGGAGACCCTTCTCCACATGGAGTCAGCAAAACACTAGAGCCAGATCTGTGGCCCAAGGGGTGGAGCACCGCTTTTGAACAAGAAAGCTGCCCCAGGAGTGGCAGGCCTGAGCTCCACAGTACCCAGCAGTGCACACGTGCGCACACATACAGTATGAAGAGTTTACCCTGTGATCCTCAGTCATTTCAGTTCTGTACAGTATGAAGATTTTACCTGTGATCCTCTGTCATTTCAGTTCTCTGAGAGTTTCAGGATGTGGTTGGTAAGTCAAGTTGGATACATTCCCCCACTCTCTGCAAAGCCTTTATGAAACTGAATGTCCAGACCCCTCTTGTCAACACGGCCCCAGAGGGCTGGGACGGATCCCTGTGTCCCAGGCTCCTACCGGGCACTGCTGAGCCTCTACCTGGCGTCCTCTCCACGGACCGGACCGAGGAAAGTGGGGAGAGTTTCTTTTCCGGTGTGCAGGCCATGGCGTCTGTAACCACGTGCCTACAAGGCCCTGAGCACCGTTGCTGGCCAGAAAAGGTGCTCCAGGAATGGCCTGCCGCCAAGCCCTATTTCAAAACGTGGAGCAAGCATGACCTTCAGTTCTGGGTGAGCGTGCAGACCGGCTGCGCGAATCACCAGGCTACTGCTCCAAAACTGGTGACGCGGGAGAGGAAGAACCCGAGGCCCAGGCCTTCCGCGTGGCATGAGCCTGGGACCGAAGTCAGATTCAGATACTCCCTCAGACTGACTGGCGATGTTGGAAATGCGAGTGTGGAGACTCTTTACTCACTGTTCGTGTGCGGCGCGCCTCCTGGGGTCCAGGACAGGCGGTAAACTCTGCTTGGCCCTGGATGTGGGGCGCCCGCCCAACCCGCAGGTGCCTGGC
>NW_012267282.1:5789007-5789316 GCF_000151885.1 Dipodomys ordii | reverse complement strand
GGCCAGGTCCAGCCGGCGGCGCAGGCGGCGGCGGCGGCGCGTCTGCCGGTTCATCTGCGACATGCTGCCGAAGATGATGAGGTAGCAGAAGCCCAGCGAGGACAGGTCGAGCCACGGGTGCCGCTTCTCGTAGGCGTTCTGGATGGTGATGCACACGTCCATGTCGTAGGCCGTCCACGCGCCGCCGTCCGCCTCCCACTCCCACACGATGCCCTTGCCCGGCGCCGACGACGGCTCGAAGAAGTTGCGGCGCACGGGGCGCATGGTGCCTGCGGGGGGACAGGGGGACAGGAGGGACAGGGGGACAGG
>NW_012267282.1:5776715-5787917 GCF_000151885.1 Dipodomys ordii | reverse complement strand
AGTGGCGCTGTGGCTCAAGTGGTAGAGTGCTAGCCTTGAGCTGAAGAGCTGAGGGACAGCGCCCAGACCCAGAGTTCAGGCCCCACGACTGGACCAAAGCAAACAAGCAAACAAACAAACAAACAAAACCCGAGACCTTCCTGTCTTTGCCTCCTGAGTGCTGGAATTACAGGTGTGCACTACCACACCCAGCCATGGTTTAGGCCTTTATCCCTTCAAACACGGTCCCGTCCTTATTTATTCATATCTTCCTTCCTTTGGTAAACACCAGCCCCCTGTGGTATTTGCAGGGCTCCATGCAGAGTGCTCCTTCCGGACCCACACCCCGCAGTGGCTCCTGGTCCCCTGACTGGGTGGGTACACACACCCCACTTGGAACGCTGGGGCACTCCCCACCTTGGCTACACATTTGCCAAAGCTCAGCTTCCCCTGAGCCAGTCCCCATGGGAAGCCTTGCGCTAACCCCCACTAATAGTCCGGGCTGCAGGACTTATCAGAGCCTTTGGCTTGCTCTAGAGTCCTGGGGCTGGCGTGGGAAAATTCCTTCACTGATTGATTTGGCAGGTCTGCCAGAAAGCTGCCCACAGGGCCTCCCAGCTGTGCACCTGGCCCCCCAAGCCTGCCTACCCACAGTGGCTCTGTGTTGAAAATGGGGTTGGGGCTAATCCAAGAGGTTTGTCCCCAAACAGTTGCTGGGCCACAGGAATGACAGTAAGTTCCTGCAGAGCACAAGGTCCAGGTGGAAACCCCCTACCTCATTTCAAGACCTGGTACCCCCACTTTCCAGTCCATGACTGGTCAGGTGACCCCATGTCTTTCCACTTTGGTCTTCTCATCTGGAAATGGGCAGGTGCAGACCTTCCTCTTGGGTGAGCATCCCTGGGGGGGGGTCCCCCAGTGCCTGACCAGGAATCTGCAGTGGGGAGAGGGCAGTCCTGGTGAAGCCCACCCCTCCTCCTTGCTCTGACCCGACCCACCAACTACTCAGCCAGCAGGGGAAACCGAGGCCTGGAGCTGAAGCTATTGATTGGAGAGGGGTAGGGTGTGGGCCCGAGGCTGAGCCTGGGTCTGCCATACTCCAGCCAATCAGAGGAAGACTAACCCGGCCCTGGGCGGGGCCTGACGTACAGTCTCATTTATCATTTCTACTGAGGCCTGTGTATTGATTTCTCCCACGTCCAGCGCAGGCCTGGGAAGGGCCAGTGAGGGAGGAAAGCCCGGATCCTGAGCCCGCTGTGCCTGGGTGCTTAGCTCCCCGCTCAGGGCCTCGGTTTCCCCAAGTGCAGAAGGAGGAACTGAGCTGAGGGCAAAGGGCGGTGGGGCTGGGAAGGTGGAGAGAGGCCTGGGTCCTGAGCAGGGTGGGGAGGGCCGGGAGGAGGGTGGGGAGGGCTGGGCCGTGCAGGACCAGCCTGGTGATCCAGAGAAAAGCAGCTCGGAACTCTCGGGCCTGGGAGAAATCTTTGCTCGGCACGTGGCCCCTGTTCTCTCTGGAAAATGTGGGTAACAATTCTCACCTCAGAGAGGCCAGGGCAGAGGAGCTCTGCACAGCACTCAGCAGACAAGTCACGATCCATGATGCTAACTACCGCAGCTCTGTCCCATGTCACCCACAGTCATTGTCCCTAGCCTCAACCGTGAACTCCTATGCATCCAACAAAGCCCTCTGTGTCTGCCCATAGCCTCCAGCCAGGGCTTTTAAAAGTTACTGGTCTCGATATCCTACGCAGGTTTAATATTTAATTTTAGTGGTACTGGGGTTTGAACTCAGAGCCCTATGCCTGCCAGGCAGGCACTTTACCACTTGAGCCACATCCTCAGGCCTTTATGTTCTTTTTTGTTCAAACTGGGTTTCCCTCTGTGCAGGGCTGGCCTGGGCCTCAGTCCTACTCAAGCCTCCTGTGGGGATGTTGGCGACACCATGTCCAGATTTTTGTTGGTGGAGATGAGAGTCTCTCGTGACCATTTTGTGCTGGTTGGTCTCAGACTTCACTCCTCCCCATTCCAGCCTTCTACTCGCACAGCTTTTATTCGCCCAGTGCAGGTGTATCTAGACACTGGCATTAAATGATTTGCCTTTGTTCCTAACCGCCCTCCCGGGGTGGGGCTTTCGGGAGATCAAGGATCAGGTCAGACTCACTGTGGCTTTCCCCCAGCAGGAAGGCCGAAGCCCATCTGATATCTGCAGCTGTGGCCTACTTGGCTGTCTGCAGCGGGAGAGGGTAGAGCTAGGTCCTGGCGGTGGGGTGGGGAGACAGGGGCCGCAGGGGGGAGGTTCCAGAGGTCAGCTCTGCTGCAAAGGATGCTGGGAGCTAGCCAGGACCCGCCAGCCCCTCTAGGGCTCTATTTACCAGGCATCGATTTCCCAGTCTGTTTACAGGTACTTATTAAAGGCTGCGTCTCTGGAGTCCTTTTGAAACCGGATTGGAACCTGGAGAGCTAGAGTAATTAGGGCAGCCGCTCTCCTCCGAGCCCTGTACCCTGCTGTGCCCGCTGCGTCCTGCGCCTGTCCATTGTCCATCTCTGTGACCCAGGCTGGCTGTGGACCAGGCCCCAGAGCGGGTGGGCAGCTGGTTCCCTGGTGATCTGCCCAGACCACGGCCCTGGATTGAAGCGCTGGTCGCCCCCTCCTCCACAGACAGCGGCTGGGGCCTAGATTTGCTGATGGAGCCAGAGAGCCAGAGGCTCCTGAGCCTGTGGAAGGCCGGCCTGGCCCGGGGCTCTGCCAGGGCCCCAGGCCCACCACACCCCTCTGGGCCTGGCATTGGACTGCTGTGTCTCCATGGTAGTCGGGGACCCCGGACAAGCCTCCACTTGCGGCCTGGTCTTTGTGTGCTGGCTTTTTGTTTTCACCCCTTCCCACTGTCCCTGCAAGAATGTTTGCTTGAAGCACTCCCATCTCTGTCCAGCAGCGGAGTTGAGGGTAAAGGGGCTTCGGTCTGGGTGGGCTGGGCTGGCTGGGGAGGAGGCTGGGGGGTGGAGGGGGGGAGAGACACAGACACCAAGACCAAAGTGGGAGCCAGTGGGGGGCGGCCAAGGGGGTCAGAGAGACAAGTCGGAGAGACAGAAACACAAAGCGGAAACTTGGAGATGGGGTGGTGACAGCGAGGCAGAGAGGAACAGAAATTGAGGCCCTGAGTCAGGGGAGAGAGACATGGGGGGGGGCAGAAATGGCAAAGGCGGTCACCCAGCCACCTTCCTGAGCCCCTTCTGCGGGCCGCCCCTGTGCTCAACTCAGCACGTTGGCTCCTTCCCTCTGCTGCCTGAATTGCACCCACTTTACAGGTGGGGAAGTGGAGGCCGGGGCAGAGGGGAAATCCTAGCCAAGAGCAGAGAGCTGAAGATGAAGCTCCATTGTAGATGAAGGAGGGTCCAGGCCTGGCCTTGGATACGTGCAGCCCCAGGACCTCACGACCCCAGTTTGCCTCCAGGATGGAGGCCACGTGAGTGACTGCTTTGGAAGCTGGGCACTGATCTGATCCCCCCCCCCAGCCTGGCAGTGGGATGCTGGGAGGACTCCACCTTCAGCTCACCCCACAGACAGAGGTCGGGGTCCAGAGCCACCTGCTTGACCCTCCCAGAGCTGGGACAGACTCAGAGCCCAGCAGGGGTTCCTCCCTTTGGGGGTGGCTTCCTGGAGGGAAATGACCTCAGCTTGGGGGCCCCAGGGCCTGGGCGGAAGGAGGGCCGTGGGAGGCTGTCACGGGACGTCCTGTTGGGGCTGTGCTGGGGCCTGGGCAGTGGGTGGAGCAGCACCAGTGCCGGGGTGCAGTGGGGAGGCCCTCTGCACCCCACGTCCTGCGGGAGCCCCCTCCCTGGCTCGGGGGTCGGCACTTGCGCTGCAACGCCAATCTCAGCGCCCTCTTTCTTTTCTCTTTTCTTTTCGTGCCCATCCTGGGGCTTGAACTCAGGGCCCGAGCACCTGCCGTCCCTGAGCTGCTTTTGCTCAAGGCTGGCACGCTCTGCTTCAGCCACAGCGCCACTCCCAGCTTTTTTTTTTTTGCTTAATTGGACTTTCCTGCCCGGGTTGGCGTTGAACCAGGCTCCTCAGCTCTCAGCTTCCTGAGTGGCTGCGATGACCGGAGGGAGCCACCAGAGCCCAGCCCATCGCCCCACATTTACAGATTGGGAGGCGGAGGCCCAGGCCTGTCAGGGAGCCCAGCGGAGGGTGCAGCCTGCTGGCCGGCCCCGCCCCAGCCCCAGGCCCCCTGCCCGCTCTGCTTTCACAAGCCCACGTGTACGTGTCTGAGAAGAAACCTGAGACGCGGAGGTTCGACCACAACAGAGGGGTATGGCCGAAGCTCAGCTCCTGGACTGGCCTCCCATGACCCTCTCCCTTTACCTTGAGGCTGATCACCTGCAGGACTGGCTGCCCCCCCGCTCAGAATGCCAGTGACACCCAGGACTAACTGGGGTGGCTTGGCCGATGGGGAAACTGAGGCCCTGTAAGAACGTGTGGAAGCCAGTGCAGGGCACTGCCCGGGCGGGGCCACCTGTGGATCTCGGCAGCCTCTGCCGGACCGACCGCATCAATCAATACGGCACAGCTCGGGTTTCCCCCGAGCTCCTCAGGGACTCCTTAGGTTAAACCCCAGCCCATTAGTGGTTTTAGCTCTGTTGGAGTTGCCCGGGCTCCCAGTGGGCTGCTGGCTGCCAGGCTGGATGGGGGGAGAGGGGGTGTGGGGGAGGAGGTAGAGGTGGCCCTAAGTTCTGCCTGGGGAAGGCTGAGGGGCTGTAGCACTTGTCCTCATGATTTCAGATTCTTACATGCACCGAGTCAGAAGACCTGGCACAAAGTCACGCAGCTTTACACAGCCAGGCTCGTTCCCAGGGTTTCTACCCTCTGCCTCCACGGGCAGCCCCAGGGCCCTTGCACAAACTCAGCCATGATCCTGCGCATCTCAGCTCCACAGACACCAAGAGAACCTGCCTTAAATCCCTGAGCTCAGCTTTGAAGGCTGGACGCCGCCTGGAAATCCCGAGCCCCCCGAGTACCATCGTGACTCTGAGCCCCTCTGCCCGCAGCGTCTTTCCAGCTGGGAGCGTGTCTCTGGAAGCAAGGCTCAGGTGGTAGAGCGCTTCCCAGCAAGGGCAAGACCCTGAGTTCAAACCCGGAACAACCCGAATGAAGCAGCAGCGAGCACACTTGAAAATCGGGGTGAGCCCGGGCAAGTGGAGATGTCCCAGATCTCCAGTAACCAAGGCTGTGGCCAAGAGACTGGCCCCCTGGGCGACGGGGCTGAGTCCCCGCCCTCCCCACACACGTTCACGCAGTGATTGGGCGCCCGCGGCCGTGAGAAAACCCTGTCCCACCCGCACTTCGCGGAGGGCGGCCTGCACCTGAATCTGCAGCGTCTGTATACGCGGGGACACAGAGTCCCAGGGGGACGGACAGACATGTAGCTAAGACGGACTCACCGTGGAGAGACGGCTCTGAACTTGGGCCCTGTCACTACCCCAGAGCCTGAGGTCTCACACCTGCGCACAACAAACCCTCCATTTCCCCGGGGCCAAGGAAGCCGGAGGGTGGAGGCCCGAGGCCCGAGGCCTGAGGCCCGGTGCTGCCCAGCCTGCTTGCTCTTTCTCAGGGAGGGAGAGCGACAAAGGTTCGCAGTGGCCGCCCCACTGTCACCGGGAGAAAAGGCCCGGCAGCTGGCAGGGTCATCCTTTGTTCTGCATGTCAGTGCTGGGCTCAGGGCCTGCTCCAGCCAGGCACTGCCCTGGCACTGGCCATCCGGGCAGTGGAGGCTGCCTGCACCATGGGTGGAGCTAGAGAGGCAGAGGCCCGGGTCCCAGGTGCAGCCCCGGCCCGGCCTGGCCTGGTGGCTCGTTGGAACTCCACAGTCAAGAACTTCCCTGCATCCTGGGCCCCCTACCCCACCCCCCCAGGAGAGGAGGAGGGGAGGGGAGGAGGAGGAGAGGGGAGGAGGAGGGGAGGAGAGGAGTCTGGGTACCCACCCACACCACTAAAGCTCTGGGCGCACAGTAGGTGCTCATTAAACTCCCACAGAATGAATAAATGCACACCTCGCATCCCTTGAGAGGCTGTTGTCCGGTGGCATTACAGGAGGGGAAACTGAGGCTTGGAAAAGGGGAGTGGCTTGTACAAAGCCTCAGCCTCCCCCCCCCACTCACCAGCCCAATCTAGAGTTGGTGATTCTAGGTCTGGGGCTGTGTCCAGGCCAAGGGCCCTGGCCGGGTGGGTCAATGGGGGGGGAGGGAGACAGCCATGCATGTCCACCGCCTCAGGCCGTGGAGAGGAGAGAGGCTGGGGCAGAATCGGGGGCCCCTGTACCCCGGGGAACGGCTGGGGACCCCTGGCCTTCTACCTGAGCGGCTGTGCATGGGGATCATACCAGTCACAGCTCTGCCATCCCAGTGCCCCTCCCCCTTCGCCCCCTCCCCTCAGCTCCACAACCCCCCACATCACCCCTCTGTCCACAGCCCCTCTCAGAGCCATCCCAGCTTCCAGCACCTTCCTCCTCCTTAGGTCAGACTGCACAGGCCTCGAGGGGGGTGGGCAGAGCAGGAGGAGAGACCCGGACCTGAGTCCCACAGGCGGGGCTCGGGGCGCTGTCCATGGTACTCAGGGCTGGCAGACCCGGCCTGCACCGCAGCCCACCTGCTCCCAGCTGGGGCAGGGGTCCGTGCCCTGAGCCGGGGGTGACAGCCATGGTGATTAGCGGGCCCTGCCCCCCTGCACCCCCCTTCCAGCCCTCCCCTCCCCCCACTCCATCACAGGCCCCCTGGGGCTGTAATTAATGAGGCTGCTCCTGCCCTGTGGCTCTGGGTCCCTCAGGACCAGGCCGCTAAAGGGCACCAGCTGGCAGCCCCGCCTTCTAGGTCTGTGGGTCCCAGGAGACCCCTGTCCCTCTGTCCCCAGGGCCTGAGCTCTCCGCTGACACCTGCAGCAGGCCCTCCTGCCACAGGAAGGCCTCCTGCTAGCCCCTGACCCCTCCACTGAAGAATTCAGATGTTTTCTCTACATGAGCCAACCCCCACAAAGATTGTTCTTGTGTTTTTCCCGTGTGATCTCATGTAGCCCTCCTGGCCACCTGCTCAGGCAGGAACCGTATTTAGTCTTCATTTTACTGAAGCCCAGAGAGGTTAAGTGGTGTGCGCAGGGTCACCTAGACAGCAAGGGGCTGGGTTGTGTTGTTGGCTTTGTGCGCCCCAGTCAGGCCCAGTATTGGACAGCCACCAATGGCTGTCAAATAGAAATGATGGCGGACTGGTGTCTGAACAGCAGGAAGCCAGCCAGGTAAGTCTACTGCCGGGCGTGGTGCCTCACACCTGCAATCCTAGCGACTCTGCAGGTTGAGATGGGGAGGATTTTGAATCGAAGCCAATCCAGGCAGAAAAGTCCTGGAGACTCTATCTCCAAAATAACCAGCCAAAAGCTAGGCTGGAGGCATGGCTCGAGTGGTAGGACACCAGCTAAGTAACTCTGAGGCCCTCAGTTCAGACCTTAGTACTACCCCCCCCCCACACACAAGAAAAATAGGTCCACAGAGGAGGAAAGAGAAATACAGGCTTGTGACGGGGACCCACAGCTGGTCCCCAAGGTGTCCCTTCCTGACCTCGAAGTCAGGCCCAGCCTGGGGTCTCCCCAGGGCCCTGTAACCCGGGATCCAGGGCCTGGGGACCTCTGGGGTAATGGTTAAAGGTCTCTGCCTTGGATTCCATCTGACAACGGCCCCAGCAGAAATCTCCAGAGACGCAGCGGGAAAGATCTCAGCCCCAGCAGGAACATCACCTTGTTTTCTATCCTTGAGATCTGTTTTTGGAAGCCTGGTTTCAGTGGAGGACAGCTAGCTAGGCTGTGTGACCTTGGGTGAGTCACGCACCATCTCTGGGCCTCTGTCCGTCCCTCCACCTGTGTCTCTGTTCTGGAAATACTTTCCTTGGTGTGGGCTGTGTATCCTCCCTGCTGGTTCCCCCTTGATCCTCTCCTCAGACACCCCCTCCCCCCAGGGGTGGGGAAGGGGCTGCATAGGCCCTGAGTTACCTTGGTGGGGGGGGTGGATGGCAACTAGGGCAGGCTGAGCCCAGCCATTACCCGTGCCCTAAGCCAGCCACCCATGCCCAGGGCAGGATCATGAGACACAAGAACAGGGGGCCGTGAACTGCGACTACACCGGACACCCCCCCACACACCCCAAACCAAACACTTGTTTCTGTGCAGCTCAGGAACCCAGCACGGCTCTGGCAGTTAGAAACTGTCCAGAAAAAGCAGCTGTGAAAACGTGAGCTCCCAGCCTGGGGGCCCGCCTGCCCCCCCCCCTGCTCCCGCCCCCGCGAGGTCACGGCATGGTCCCCAACCCTCGTGGGTCTCACGTGACCTGACGGGGCAAGGTGGGACCTGAGGGAGAAGACCCGCCCCCTGCCCCCGTCAGAAAAGCCAGCCAGCTCCCCGATCTGGGCACCCACAAAACCAGGCCACACCGCTGCCTCCCCCCACCCCCGCCCCAGGCTGAGGAAACTTAGCTAATTTTATCATTAGCAAATGGAGACCAAAACTTTGTGCCTTTCAGCACAGATTCGACAAGTCTGGGTATCACAACTGCGTGCAGAACACGTTTTCAAGGTGTTGGACCTCTCTCTCTCTCTCTCTCTCTCTCTCTCTCTCCTCTCTTTCCCTCCTGTTCCCCACCCCCACCCCCAGCAGAGAGGATGTGATTTGAACTCAGGGCAGACGCTCTACTATTTGACCCCACCCCACCCCCAGCCCTGCTCCAGGAGCTGAGATCACACGTGTGGTCGTCTGTGCCTGGGCTGGCTCGGCATGTTTGTCTCGTGCATCCACCACGGACACAGATGCCAGGCAAACAGCTGGTGCTTGCGGGAATACACGAGGCTCCGTTCTCCCCAGCAGTCCAGCACCCCCACAGCCGGGCGACGCCCAGGCCCATTTCACTGATCTGGAAACTGAGGCCCACGGCTGCCGGGAGCCAGCCGCCTTCAGACTGCTCCCCCTGGCCCCAGTGGGAGGGAGACCTCCTCTCCCCTCCCCTGCTTGGCTCCTGGGGTGTCCTCCAGCTGCCCTCCCCCCGGCACCCGGGTCCCAGCCAGCCCCACGGGTCTTTTACCCGCCCCACCCCCATCGCCAGGGGTCCTGGCGGATTCCCAGGGTCTGCGGGCAGATCCGTATTTTCCCTACTTGTGGCTAACAGGCTTGGCGTGGGCCTTGGCTTGGAGTTCTGGGGGAGAAGTGATGAGTCTGAACCTCTGGGGGACCCCCTGAGGGTCGAGCACAGAAGGGGTGCTACTGAGAGGGACAGGGATCCAAGGTTCCTGGGGCGGGGCTGGCTCCACCTTGCAGCTTCCTGACCCAAGTGAAGGCCGCACAACTTCCGCTAGCACCAGCTCTGACCACAGAGCACGGGTCACCCAGCCAGGCCCCGCCCCCTGCCCCCCACCGTCCAAGACTAGCACGAGGCAGGGCCGGCCGCCGCTTCCCATTCCCCGCGAGGCTCTTGGCCTCCCTGGAGACAGCGGGCAGGAGACTGGACAATGTGACCTCTCTCCTCCCAGGATCACGCTCAGAGCCCTATCCCACGGCTAGCCGGGTTTGCACGCCCGCTCCGCACGCCCGCTCCTTGCTCCAATTTCGTCTTGCCCCACCTTCCCTGTTCACTGCACGCCAAACACAATGCATTTGAATGGAAACTGTTCCTTCCGACCCCAGGACCTTTGCACTAGCTGTGTCCTTCTGCCCCACACACTGGCCTCTCACACATCACTTCTTCATGCCAGCCTTCCCCCAGCTCCTCCGGTTTGTCCTAAGCTTGCCGACCTGCAATGGACGATCCGCATGATTCCCTGTTCACTTTCTCACGGTAGGTTTTCTGGTAGAGGCCTCCTACTAAGGTCTGCCCAGCATAGCACCGTCTCACACACAGGCGGCCAATGATGATAGGGTAGAATAAGCAGATGATCACTGCGACTCGGCCTCAGCCAGTGCCGGGGGCTTTGGGGACACAGGTGTGAAATGGAGCCACGTGTTAGGCCGCTGTACTCCTGGACCGCGCCAAGCTCCGCTCCGGACGCACCGGGGGAGCTGGGACAAAGACACCAGAAGCTTCCCGCTGGGGGACAGGCTCCAGGACAGGGGCCATGGGTCCCCATCGCCAGCCACCTGTCACTTCATCACCAATACCATGCTGTCACCTCTCCACACACCCCGCCGCGCCACCGAATCAGCGGCCAACGGCGCCACCGACTCCAACAGCTCCACCAGGGCCGCCATGCATGCCCCCCCTCAACCGACGCCTCCACCTCTGACTCCCACAGCCCTCTGTGGCTCTCAGGATGCCCCGCTCCGCCGGCCGGCCACCAATGCCACATCCCCCCCACCCCACAACCAGTCCCCGCCACCGCCAGGCCACAGAACCCAACTGTCTGGCTTCCAACCCCAGCTCTGCATTTTAAATCTCTCAGGGTCCCCGGGGGAGGGACCCCGCGGCTCGGCCTGCCACACTGACCTACAGCTGCCAACGCAGTAGCCGTGGTCTGGGGAGGGGGGGAAAGAAAAAAGACCCACAGAGCTGGGCCCGGGGGGCTCATGCCGGCCATCCTGGCGAGGTATGAGGATTGCAATTCAAAGCCAACCCTGGAGCAGGGGGAAGGAAAGTCGGTGGTGTCTCATCTCCCCATGACCAGCAAGAAGCTGGACGTGGAGCTCTGGCTCAAGTGGTAGAGCACCAGCCTTGTGCATGTGTGTGTGTGTGGGGGGGGGTAGAAGCACAGGGAAGGCGCCTGGTCCTGAGTCCAGTCACACACACTCACACACACACACACACACCATCTTTGGTAACTGCTCAGCTGTTTCTTTCACCTGTGGGTGTGCCCATTGTACAGGTGAGCAGGGTGAGGGGGGTGCGGCCTCCAGGCCTGGGCCTGGGCCGGGGGGAGGGGGGTCCCGGAGGGGAGGGAGGGGGGAGGGCGGCGCTCACCCGTGTCCTGCCGGAACTGGTGCATGGACTGCAGGTCGATGATGTAGGGCACGAGCTGCGCGTCCACCTGGCCCAGCACCACGGAGCCGCGCGCGTCCTCCTTGAGCGCGCTCTCGATGTGGTGGCTCACGGTGGCCGTGTAGGGCCGCCAGCGGCCGTGCTCGTTCAGCCACTCCCACACGACCACCCGGGCCACGTTCTGCGGGGGGAAGCCCAGCCCTCCGCCGGCCACGGCGCCCGGCGCGGCCCG